>NC_069501.1:411153716-411411216 GCF_027579735.1 Bombina bombina
GTATATATATATATTTTTTAGAAGACATCCCAAAGTATTGATCTAGGCCCATTTTGGTATATTTCATGCCACCATTTCACCACCAAATGCGATCAAATAAAAAAAAATGTTCACTTTTTCACAAACTTTAGGTTTCTCACTGAAATTATTTACAAACAATTTATGCAATTATGGCATAAATGGTTGTAAATGCTTCTCTGGGATCCCCTTTGTTCAGAAATAGCTTTTTGGTAATTAGAAGGCCGCTAAATGCCACTGCGCACCACGCGTGTATTATGCCAGCAGTGAAGGGGTTAATTAGGGAGCTTGTAGGGTTAATTTTAGCTTTAGTGTAGTAGACAACTCAAAGTATTGATCTAGGCCCATTTTGGTACATTTCATGCCACCATTTCACCACCAAATGCGATCAAATAAAAAAAAATCGTTCACTTTTTCACAAACATTTTCACAAACTTCTCTGGGATCCCCTTTGTTCAGAAATAGACATTTATGGCTTTGGCGTTGCTTTTTGGTAATTAGAAATCCGCTAAATGCCGCTGCGCATCACACGTGTATTATGTCTAGCAGTGAAGGGGTTAATTAGATAGCTTGTAGGGAGCTTGCAGGGTTAATTTTAGCTTTAGTGTAGAGATCAGCCTCCCACCTGACACATCAGACCCCCTGATCCCTTCCAAACAGCTCTCTTCCCTCCCCCACGCCACAAGTGTCCCCGCCATCTTAAGTACTGGCAGAAAGTCTGCCAGTACTAAAATAAAAAAGGTAGCTTTTTTCTTTCTTTAGCATATTTACATATGCTACTGTGAAGGATCCCCCCTTAGCCCTCAACCACCCTGATCCCCCAAACTGCTCTCTAACCCTCCCCCTCTACCTTATTGGGAGCCATCTTGGGTACTGGCAGCTGTCTGCCAGCACCCAGTTTACAAAAATATGAGTTTTTTAAAAAATAAAAAAAATTCTGTAGAGTGGCTCCCCCCCCCAAAGACTAACCCCCCCTACCCCTCCCCCTCCCAGATCTGTTTTTATTGCCCTTCCCTCCCCCCTCTCTCCCACTTTTGCCAAAAATGTTTCTGTAGTGTAGCGGTTCCCACCCACTCCCTCCCCGTGCCTGCCTGCCGCCCCCGTGCACGCCCCCGCCCCCATCTTACTGATCCAAGTAATCGATGGCCGCCCACAGTGGCTCTGCATCAGAGGGGTAAGAAATGTTATTGCAGGATGCCTCGATATCGAGGCATCACTGCAATAACCGGAAAGCAGCTGGAAGTGATCAGGATCGCTTCCACTGCTTTCCAAGACCGACAACGTACGCCGTACGTCCTCAGTAATTAAGGGCAATTTTTGTGAGGACGTACTGAGTCGGTCATTAAGGGGTTAATATTCAAATTATGCAATTTTTTATGCAATTATTCTAAATAGGGTTTGTTAAATCGAATGTTACATTCAAAATTTAGAATGTGAATATTCGATCTAATTGTGAAGATTCAAAAATGAAAGTAACATTCGAAAAACGGAACTAACATTTGATTACCAAATTTTGCATATTATGATATGGAATGAAGGGAGCATGGTTTTCCAGTATCACACTATTGCTATTTTAACTATTGTACAGATAAAAACAACTAGTTTGTTGGCTCTCGCATCTAATCCCTTAATTGGTTCATGTAAAAGAGCTTGTGTTGGAGTTAGTTGGATATCTTGGCGTTCTTTTTCAAATAGGTCACTTAATAATTTAGACGTCTGCTTCCAGATGTCAGTCACATATGGGCAGTGCCACCACATATGCGAGTTTGATCACAGACCCTAAGACACTTTGTTTTGGCTTGGTCAACCTGATGCAGTCTAGTAGGTTGGAAGTACCATCTGAATGCCACCTTTAAATAATTTTCCTTAAGATGTGCACATATTGAAAATGATGAGCCCATGTTTAATACCTCACACAATTTTTGCCTTGTCCAATTGAAGTCAAATTCCGATTAGCATTTACACATGCATGAAAGTTTAGTTGCATCTGTGGGAATGTTAAATAATGGGTATAAGTTTGAGATAGCTCCTTTTGTTCTTTTCTGTGAGAGAAATAAATGTTCTAGATAACTAATTGTCTTGAGTGTATCTTTACCTAGAACTTCAGTTACCCTAGCTCGTAATTGCAAATATTGAAACCAGCTTGATCTATCTTGGGTATTCAGTTCAGTATATTCAATGAAACTTAAGAATGTATGACCTTTTAGTGTGTCTGCAATTCTATATAAGCCTCGATTAGCCCATTTATTTTGTAATGCATAATTAAAATTAGAAGATAGAGTTATCAGTGAAGTCTCTCTAGACTTCTTAGGAATCAGGAAGTATTTATGTACTAAAGAGTCCCATATTGTAACCGTATAAGAGATTGAGACATATGTTCTGATTAAATTTGTACCCATTGTAAATTATCAGAGGTGTTATGCCAAAGTGAAGTTTGCGCTATTCTTGCTGCATAATAGTATGCTAATAAGTCTGGTAGCCCTAAACCTCCACCCTTCTTATGTCGGGATGTCATTTTATTTATTCTAGATCTTTTCCTTTTACAAATAAAAGAAATAATATCCTTTTGCAATTTTTGAAGCACATTTGGAGGAAAATTAATAGGAAGGGACCTGAATAAATACAATAATTTAGGACATATGGTCATTTTGATCACCATCAATTTACCATATAGTGATATACTTAGTTTTTCCCATTTTGCTAATAATTTATTTTGTGAGATTATTGGAATATAGTTATTTTTATATATCGAGTCTGTTTTACTTGTAAGTTGTATATCTAAGTATCTCATTCCATTTTCTGCCCATCTAAAGTTAAAGTTAAGTTCTAGGAGCTTCTTATTATGCTTGCTGTGGTAAATGACTACTTATCACTTTGCATTTATCTTGATTGATCTTATATCCTGATATTTTTGCAAAAGATTGTATAGTAGCATATATCAATGGCATAGAGGTCATCAGTTTTGTTATAGAGAGTATAACATCAGCAAATAAGCTAATTTTATATTGCCTTAAATTTATATTAATCTCTGCAATATCTTTATAATGTCTAATATGGGCCGCTAAAGGTTCAATACTAAGAGTAAAAAGCAGTGGTGACAAGGGACAACCCTGTCTTGTTCCATTCAAAATGTGAATAGGTTTGGGCTTATAACCTGCTATTTTTACAAATGCGGATGGATGTGAGTATATAGAGGATATTGCTGTGCGGAATTTTCCCGATATCCCCATATTTTCCAGAACAGAATGCAAATAATTCCAATTCACACAATCGAATGCCTTCTCTGCGTCCAATGAGAGAAACGGAGAAGGCACTCCTTTCATACTAGCATAATCAACTAGGTCTATCAATTTCCTAATGTTATCTGGGGCTTCCCTGCTGTGTATGAAGCGCACCTGGTCTGGGTGGACAAGTTTGGGCATTATGTTGTTTAAGCGGACTGCTAACATTTTTGTGAATATCTTTATGTCCTGATTTATCAGTGAGATAAGCCTGTAATTATTACAATGTTGTTTATTCTTGCCTAGCTTTGGTATAACTGATATTCATGCTGTTAGGAGCTCGGGGGGTATCTCACTTCCTTCTAATATATGGTTAAATATTGTGACCAAAGTAGGGCTCAATTCATCAACAAATGTCTTGTAAAATAAACCTGGGTAACCATCAGGACCTGGAGCTTTGTTAGTTTTTAAACTGCTGATAGTTCGTCTCACTTCTAGTAAAGTTATAGGGGCTATTAAATTGTTTAAATCTTCTGTTGCTATTTTGGGCAAGTTGCAAGTTCTTAAAAAAGCTGGATGTTTCAGAGTTTAATTTAGACATATTTTCAGATTTTGGCAATCCATAGAGAGTCTGATAGTAGTTTGCGAAGGTATCTGCAATAATTTGTGGGTGATTGGTGGTTAGGCCTCCTGGTTTTTGAATTTGAGTCATGGAAGTTATTCTAGTTATATCTTTAAGATTATTATCCAGCATCTTATCGGATTTATTAGCATGAATAAAATAATGTGCATAAAAAAGTTTGAGAGATCTGGTAGCTTCTGTATTCAAAATGTTATCTAGAGTTAGTTTCTTAGAGTTGAGAATTTTAAGTGTTCTTGTATCTCGACATTTTTTTTTTCGAGTTTTGTAGCTGTAGTATTTCTTCTTTAAGTTTTAAACATTTTTGTGTTGAGATATTGTTTTGATGTATAGACTCTCTAATTAAAAGGCCTTTGGTGCAAGCTTTAAGTGCTAAAAAAAAAAAAGTGGCTTGGGCTTCATTAGGAATATATATATATATATATATATATATATATATATATATATATATATATATATATATATATATGTAAAATAGAAATGGCTGCAGCACTCCAAGTTGTTTTTTATAACATTTTTATTACATAGCTTGTAATAAAAAATGTTATAAAAAACAACTTGGAGTGCTGCAGCCATTTCTATTTTACATATTAATACCTGTCAAGGTGAGACAGCGGCTGCTTGCACCCTTATCGAGGACAGAATTGGTGCTGGACGTTAACTTGTTTATATATATATATATATATATATATATATATATATATATATATATATATATATATATAATTCCAGATCTTACCCACAAGTGGAAAACTGCCTGGGTGCAACTTTAAACAACAAATAGCAGCCAAAAGGAAGTGCACTCTCAGGTCTTTCACAGCAAAAGTTACTTTATTGATGTAACGTTTTGCTGTGAAAGACCTGAGAGTGCACATCCTTTTGGCTGATATATATATATATATATATATATATATATATATATCCGATTATGATGGGGATGTCATGTATTTTGCCTTTGACTATTATATAATCGACCCGATATATCAATAAAGGTATATATCAATTAAGGTTTGTGTGTAAGAGTATAGAAACTCTGCATTTTTTCTATTGACTAGTGGCATGAAATTATGTGGGGTATATTTTATCCCAATATTTAGGTGTTTTAGCTTTTGTAAAGTGGGTTTCTTGCATAAGAATTATAGCATTATTATTTTTGTATGTGGCAAGGGTTTTACGTCTTAATAATTGAGTGAAGTCCTCTAACATTATGTGACAATACATTTATCAACATTTACTGTAAGGAAAGTACTCTATTGTAAGTGGAGTTGTACCCATGTGCATATAGGCATTTAGTATGCAGCAGACATAAATCATCTCTGACATAGCATTAATGCAAAACCTTGACCTGTAAGGAAAACAATTACGTAACAAACATTCAATATTAATTTTAACATGATTAGCTTATATCTAAACTGTAAATAGAAACAAACAATCCTATAGCATGCTTCAGAAAACTGAAGGAAATGAGGGTTTGTGAAGGTTGGCGGACCCAACAGGCATGGAGAGGGAGGGGTAAACAAACATATGTAAGGTAAAGGATCACCAGGTCTAATCAGTAGCTTACAATGAATACCATTAATCCTTCAGTGGTGTCCTAAAGTCATTCTTATTGAATTGTATGTTTTGAGAACTTTTATCAGTAGGTTATAGTTCAGTTCATGTGGGGCTATTCAAACCTCTTCCAGCTCTATGAAGCTTGCTATTTTTCCCCAACTGGAGTCCATGTTCTGGCTAGAGCTTTATGTTGAGGTTTAGGTGATTGATTTAGCTCTGTAGGTAAGTGTTCTAACTGAAGCTTTTCCAGGATGGCTTGTCCTTCTAGGGTTGAGGATGCATAGGATTCCTCATCAGCTGTAAATATTAACTTAGATAGCCCCACCAGTATTTTATTTGTGCTTTCATCAGTGTAGATACTATTGGCTTGAGGTCTCGCCTTTTCCTAAGGGTGATAGGAAAGAGATCTGTATATAGTTGGATATGATGTCCTTCAAATATCACTTTAGATAGATTGCGGGCTGCTTGCATCAGTTGCTCCTTGATATGGAAGTAGTGTAGCTTCAGTATTATCGCTCTAGCTGATGATGTAGGTGGTCTTGCAACTGCTCTGTGCACCCTATCCATTAAAAATTGATCTTCATCTATTTCTGGCAGTAATTGCTTAAATCTCTAACATTGTTTCTTGGAGGTTATTATAAGTTTCAGGAAGATTTCTAATGCAGATGTTTGATCTTCTCAATCTATTTTCTAGATCATCTAGATTTTCTTCAAGTTTCTGAATTTGGGTTTGTTGCGTTTCAATTGTGGCCTGTAGATCTGGAAATCCTCAGATTTATCATCTACTTTTTCCTTGAGGGTCGCTGCTCTGTCACCTTTGCTATTGATGTCTTGCCGCTCGCATTTCATCATGAAATATTTGTTGGATTTGTTTCAAAAGTTCTACATTCGTAGATGAATGGATGCTGGAAGGTGAAGAACTAGGAGTAGCTGGTGAATTGTAATCCTTGTCTGTGGGTGATTCAGGCTCAGCTGCCTTTCTATTGTTGCAATTTAGAAAGGCACTCTTTTACAGATTGTGTGCACCCTTTTGTGGTTGTAGAGCTGTGTGTCAAACAGATATTGGAAATTTGATAGTAATGAAGATTAGATGAATTCTGCTTAATCTGACTCCTGATATTTAATTTACCCCTGATAGGGTGGAGGGTAGAAGGTCTAGGTCTGCAAGGTCCGCCTGATCATATAATTATGGTGACATTTTAAGAGAAGTTTTCAGTCTTTCTATGAGGAGAAGCTGTATAATTCAAAAAACAAAAGGAAAGAACAAAAAAAGGTGCAACCAGTATAGGCCAACAATGATTTCTGTTCATAGTATTCCTTTCTCTTAACAAATACTAGAGTTAGGGGTGATTAGAAAATGTGTCCCATAGGGTCTCTGTGGAACTGTTCGTACCTTAGTTGAATTAAGTTTTTAGTATTGAGTTTACATTATTAGTCTGCTTTTAGTCTTTTATGAAGGCCCTTGCTCCACAAGGGTAGGGGATACTTAGCTACTCTCTCCGGGGAAGTTTACCAAATTATGGTGATGTGGTAAAAGGGATAGTGGATATGACCCACCTGCAGCTCACAGGTGGGAAATGATGGAGAGAGTGCTTTTGTGATATTGATAAATCCCAAGGGTGATACAATAATCAGGGTCTCAATTATTTAATGTGTAATATGTCTGACTCAGATCTGATCCAAGTTTATATTGCTCTTTGGTCTGCGACCTTGGATCAGTTTTATGAAGGCCCTTGCTCCACAAGGGTAGGGGATACTGAGCTACTCTCTCCGGGGAAGTTTACAAATTTATGGTGATGTGGGAAAAGGGATAGTGGATATGACCCACCTGCAGCTCACAAGTGGGAAATGATGGAGAGAGAGAGAGTGCTTTTGTGATATTGATAAATCCCAAGGGTGATACAATAATCAGGGTCTCAATTCTTTAATGTGTAATATGTCTGACTCAGATCTGATCTAAGTTTATATTGCTCTTTGGTCTGCGACCTTGGATCAGTCTTATATAGGTAATCAGAGAGGCTATTTTCAAGCATGTGTGGGGTATGTGTAAATGCTGGTTTTGTAAAAATCTCTTACCCTTTGCTGCAGTAATCTGACTTCTATGGAATCTCCAGGATATTGATGTTTCTCTTTAAAGTTGAGTGTCTCCAAAGGCACTTGAGCTGCCAGTAGAATGTAATAAAGGTCCCTTTATTTCTGCAGATCTTATAATTTTAGGTCTGATGGTTTCTTCTCCTGTGGCTGTGCTTGCTCTTCTTCCCTGAAACCTTATGGTTGCGGCCTGCTCCGGAGCGATTTCCCGGCCCTCCGGATCGTCACTAGGTCAAGTGTGGCAAAAACTGCCAACGACACCACTGGAGCGGATCCCCGGCCCTCCAGAGAAATTCCCAATGCAGTCTGTGAATTAAGCAGGCCTATACTCTATAGCACCAGGCTATACGTCACTCAGTAAGTAGGCTCCAAAAGTGGGTGCCGATTTGGTTAACACCCAGACTGGCGCTGTAATTGGAGTCCACTCCGGAGCAGATCCCCAAACCTCCGGAGTGTCTTTGTAATGAGTAGGCTCGTTGTAGTAGTTGGATCTGCTCAATCAATGTTGCACGCCCGATAGCTCCTCAGATCCACGTTTCACGTGGCGTACTTCTAATTCGGCCTGGTCTGTCTGCTGGCTCCAAATGACGGTACAGTCAGGTGATAGACAACCGGGATATATGTTCCCCAGCTGGAGGTATTATAATATACAGTTAGGACTGAGTTGACGGTCTAAAAGTGTTATTAAATGATAGGATTAATCAAGTTAGACCGGAGCTCCTTCAATCTGTGACTTTCCTCCATTTTCTTTTATATGTATAAACTTTTTTTGGGTTATCTCCTAGATTTCAAATACATTTCTCAAGACCCAACACTGAATCAGTGGAAATAAATAATCATATTTTATTTTTGAGGCATTTAATTTGATATTCTAATGCAGGGATCAATACAGCTAGCGCAAATTGTGAATTTTATAGACATTCGTGGTTCTGCAACAGGTAACATGTTTTTTGTTACTATGCGTGTCACATTTCTATATGACCAACAAACAGGTAATGTGGCAGCCAGGGCCCAAGCAATCCTGCTCTTCACTCTCTATGCTGTGGTATTATACAAGATGCTTGGGAAACAGTATATCACACTCACTACCACCAGACAGTAGCCACAAAGTCCAGGGAATATGAATGCAAGGGACCAGCAGAGAGACTTGCAGAGTCAGTGTTCTGATCTGAAGTCCGATTGGTACATGGCTGACAGAGGGGCGAGTGATCGGATATTTATTACTTCTGTATTATTACTATTATTTTGTATTATTAAAAGGGACAGGAAACCCAAAAATATTTATTTCATGATTTGGATAGAACATACAGTTTTAAAACAACTTTCCAATTTACTTCTATTATCAAATGTGCTTTATTCTCGTGTTATCCTTTGCTGAAGGAACAACATTGCACTAGTGGCAGCTAGATAGGGAGGTTTTAGTTAGCCAATCACAAGAGACAAGTGTTCAGGCACCAATCAGCAGCTAGTTCCCACCAGTGTAGGATATGTGTGTATTCTTTTCCAACAAGAGATACCAAGAGAACGAAGAACATTTGAAAATAGAAGTGAAGTAGGGAGAGTCCCCAACTTCATTCCTTACTGTTGGGAAATACAACACCTGGCCACCAGGAGGAGGCAAAGACACCCCAGCCAAAGGCTTAAGCATCCCTCCCTCTTCCCCTATCCCCCGTCATTCTGCCGAGGGAACAAGGAAAAGTAGGAGAAACATCAGGGTATAAAAGGTGCAAGAAAGAAATATAAAAAAGGGATCCACCCATCAAAAACATAAATTACGGGCGGGGTCGTGGACTCTCCCTGCCAGGAATGAAAGGAATTTATCTGATAAGCATAAATTATGTTTTCCTTCTATAAAAAAAAAAAAAAAGAGGCAGACCCTATTCTGAGGGCACAATAGCCTGCAAAACTTTTCTCCCAAAAGCTGCTTCAGCCGAAGCAAACACATAAAACTTTTAAAATTTAGAAAAAACAGAATTTATGTTTACCTGATAAATTACTTTCTCCAACGGTGTGTCCGGTCCACGGCGTCATCCTTACTTGTGGGATATTCTCTTCCCCAACAGGAAATGGCAAAGAGCCCAGCAAAGCTGGTCACATGATCCCTCCTAGGCTCCGCCTACCCCAGTCATTCGACCGACGTTAAGGAGGAATATTTGCATAGGAGAAACCATATGGTACCGTGGTGACTGTAGTTAAAGAAAATAAATTATCAGACCTGATTAAAAAAACCAGGACGGGCCGTGGACCGGACACACCGTTGGAGAAAGTAATTTATCAGGTAAACATAAATTCTGTTTTCTCCAACATAGGTGTGTCCGGTCCACGGCGTCATCCTTACTTGTGGGAACCAATACCAAAGCTTTAGGACACGGATGAAGGGAGGGAGCAAATCAGGTCACCTAAATGGAAGGCACCACGGCTTGCAAAACCTTTCTCCCAAAAATAGCCTCAGAAGAAGCAAAAGTATCAAACTTGTAAAATTTGGTAAAAGTGTGCAGTGAAGACCAAGTCGCTGCCCTACATATCTGATCAACAGAAGCCTCGTTCTTGAAGGCCCATGTGGAAGCCACAGCCCTAGTGGAATGAGCTGTGATTCTTTTGGGAGGCTGCCGTCCGGCAGTCTCGTAAGCCAATCTGATGATGCTTTTAATCCAAAAAGAGAGAGAGGTAGAAGTTGCTTTTTGACCTCTCCTTTTACCGGAATAAACAACAAACAAGGAAGATGTTTGTCTAAAATCCTTTGTAGCATCTAAATAGAATTTTAGAGCGCGAACAACATCCAAATTGTGCAACAAACGTTCCTTCTTTGAAACTGGTTTCGGACACAGAGAAGGTACGATAATCTCCTGGTTAATGTTTTTGTTAGAAACAACTTTTGGAAGAAAACCAGGTTTAGTACGTAAAACCACCTTATCTGCATGGAACACCAGATAAGGAGGAGAACACTGCAGAGCAGATAATTCTGAAACTCTTCTAGCAGAAGAAATTGCAACTAAAAACAAAACTTTCCAAGATAATAACTTAATATCAACGGAATGCAAGGGTTCAAACGGAACCCCCTGAAGAACTGAAAGAACTAAATTGAGACTCCAAGGAGGAGTCAAAGGTTTGTAAACAGGCTTAATTCTAACCAGAGCCTGAACAAAGGCTTGAACATCTGGCACAGCGGCCAGCTTTTTGTGAAGTAACACAGACAAGGCAGAAATCTGACCCTTCAGGGAACTTGCAGATAATCCTTTTTCCAATCCTTCTTGAAGGAAGGATAGAATCCTAGGAATCTTAACCTTGTCCCAAGGGAATCCTTTAGATTCACACCAACAGATATATTTTTTCCAAATTTTGTGGTAAATCTTTCTAGTTACAGGCTTTCTGGCCTGAACAAGAGTATCGATAACAGAATCTGAGAACCCTCGCTTCGATAAGATCAAGCGTTCAATCTCCAAGCAGTCAGCTGGAGTGAAACCAGATTCGGATGTTCGAACGGACCCTGAACAAGAAGGTCTCGTCTCAAAGGTAGCTTCCAAGGTGGAGCCGATGACATATTCACCAGATCTGCATACCAAGTCCTGCGTGGCCACGCAGGAGCTATCAAGATCACCGACGCCCTCTCCTGATTGATCCTGGCTACCAGCCTGGGGATGAGAGGGAACGGCGGGAACACATAAGCTAGTTTGAAGGTCCAAGGTGCTACTAGTGCATCCACTAGAGCCGCCTTGGGATCCCTGGATCTGGACCCGTAGCAAGGAACTTTGAAGTTCTGACGAGAGGCCATCAGATCCATGTCTGGAATGCCCCACAGCTGAGTGACTTGGGCAAAGATTTCCGGATGGAGTTCCCACTCCCCCGGATGCAATGTCTGACGACTCAGAAAATCCGCTTCCCAATTTTCCACTCCTGGGATGTGGATAGCAGACAGGTGGCAGGAGTGAGACTCCGCCCATAGAATGATTTTGGTCACTTCTTCCATCGCCAGGGAACTCCTTGTTCCCCCCTGATGGTTGATGTACGCAACAGTTGTCATGTTGTCTGATTGAAACCGTATGAACTTGGCCCTCGCAAGCCGAGGCCAAGCCTTGAGAGCATTGAATATCGCTCTCAGTTCCAGAATATTTATCGGTAGAAGAGATTCTTCCCGAGACCAAAGACCCTGAGCTTTCAGGGATCCCCAGACCGCGCCCCAGCCCATCAGACTGGCGTCGGTCGTGACAATGACCCACTCTGGTCTGCGAAATGTCATCCCTCGTGACAGGTTGTCCAGGGACAGCCACCAACGGAGTGAGTCTCTGGTCCTCTGATTTACTTGTATCTTCGGAGACAAGTCTGTATAGTCCCCATTCCACTGACTGAGCATGCACAGTTGTAATGGTCTTAGATGAATGCGTGCAAAAGGAACTATGTCCATTGCCGCTACCATCAACCCGATCACTTCCATGCACTGAGCTATGGAAGGAAGAGGAACGGAATGAAGTATCCGACAAGAGTCTAGAAGTTTTGTTTTTCTGGCCTCTGTCAGAAAAATCCTCATTTCTAAGGAGTCTATTATTGTTCCCAAGAAGGGAACCCTTGTTGACGGAGATAGAGAACTCTTTTCCACGTTCACTTTCCATCCGTGAGATCTGAGAAAGGCCAGGACGATGTCCGTGTGAGCCTTTGCTTGAGGAAGGGACGACGCTTGAATCAGAATGTCGTCCAAGTAAGGTACTACAGCAATGCCCCTTGGTCTTAGCACAGCTAGAAGGGACCCTAGTACCTTTGTGAAAATCCTTGGAGCAGTGGCTAATCCGAAAGGAAGCGCCACGAACTGGTAATGTTTGTCCAGGAATGCGAACCTCAGGAACCGATCATGTTCCTTGTGGATAGGAATATGTAGATACGCATCCTTTAAATCCACCGTGGTCATGAATTGACCTTCCTGGATGGAAGGAAGAATAGTTCGAATGGTTTCCATCTTGAACGATGGAACCTTGAGAAACTTGTTTAAAATCTTGAGATCTAAGATTGGTCTGAACGTTCCCTCTTTTTTGGGAACTATAAACAGATTGGAGTAGAACCCCATCCCTTGTTCTCTTAATGGAACAGGATGAATCACTCCCATTTTTAACAGGTCTTCTACACAATGTAAGAATGCCTGTCTTTTTATGTGGTCTGAAGACAACTGAGACCTGTGGAACCTCCCCCTTGGGGGAAGTCCCTTGAATTCCAGAAGATAACCTTGGGAGACTATTTCTAGCGCCCAAGGATCCAGAACATCTCTTGCCCAAGCCTGAGCGAAGAGAGAGAGTCTGCCCCCCACCAGATCCTGTCCCGGATCGGGGGCCAACATTTCATGCTGTCTTGGTAGCAGTGGCAGGTTTCTTGGCCTGCTTTCCCTTGTTCCAGCCTTGCATTGGTCTCCAAGCTGGCTTGAGAAGTATTACCCTCTTGCTTAGAGGACGTAGCACTTTGGGCTGGTCAGTTTCTACGAAAGGGACGAAAATTAGTTTTATTTTTTGCCTTGAAAGGCCGATCCTGAGGAAGGGCGTGGGCCCTTACCCCCAGTGATATCAGAGATAATCTCTTTCAAGTCAGGGCCAAACAGCGTTTTCCCCTTGAAAGGAATGTTAAGTAGCTTGTTCTTGGAAGACGCATCAGCCGACCAAGATTTCAACCAAAGCGCTCTGCGCGCCACAATAGCAAACCCAGAATTCTTAGCCGCTAACCTAGCCAATTGCAAAGTGGCGTCTAGGGTGAAAGAATTAGCCAATTTGAGAGCATTGATTCTGTCCATAATCTCCTCATAAGGAGGAGAATCACTATCTACCGCCTTTATCAGCTCATCGAACCAGAAACATGCGGCTGTAGCGACAGGGACAATGCATGAAATTGGTTGTAGAAGGTAACCCTGCTGAACAAACATCTTTTTAAGCAAACCTTCTAATTTTTTATCCATAGGATCTTTGAAAGCACAACTATCCTCTATGGGTATAGTGGTGCGTTTGTTTAAAGTGGAAACCGCTCCCTCGACCTTGGGGACTGTCTGCCATAAGTCCTTTCTGGGGTCGACCATAGGAAACAATTTTTTAAATATGGGGGGAGGGACGAAAGGAATACCGGGCCTTTCCCATTCTTTATTAACAATGTCCGCCACCCGCTTGGGTATAGGAAAAGCTTCTGGGAGCCCCGGCACTTCTAGGAACTTGTCCATTTTACATAGTTTCTCTGGGATGACCAACTTGTCACAATCATCCAGAGTGGATAATACCTCCTTAAGCAGAATGCGGAGATGTTCCAACTTAAATTTAAATGCAATCACATCAGGTTCAGCTTGTTGAGAAATGTTCCCTGAATCAGTAATTTCTCCCTCAGACAAAACCTCCCTGGCCCCATCAGACTGGGTTAGGGGCCCTTCAGAAATATTATTATCAGCGTCGTCATGCTCTACAGTATCTAAAACAGAGCAGTCGCGCTTACGCTGATAAGTGTTCATTTTGGCTAAAATGTTTTTGACAGAATTATCCATTACAGCCGTTAATTGTTGCATAGTAAGGAGTATTGGCGCGCTAGATGTACTAGGGGCCTCCTGAGTGGGCAAGACTCGTGTAGACGAAGGAGGGAATGATGCAGTACCATGCTTACTCCCCTCACTTGAGGAATCATCTTGGGCATCATTGTCACATAAATCACATTTATTTAAATGAATAGGAATTCTGGCTTCCCCACATTCAGAACACAGTCTATCTGGTAGTTCAGACATGTTAAACAGGCATAAACTTGATAACAAAGTACAAAAAACGTTTTAAAATAAAACCGTTACTGTCACTTTAAATTTTAAACTGAACACACTTTATTACTGCAATTGCGAAAAAACATGAAGGAATTGTTCAAAATTCACCAAATTTTCACCACAGTGTCTTAAAGCCTTAAAAGTATTGCACACCAAATTTGGAAGCTTTAACCCTTAAAATAACGGAACCGGAGCCGTTTTGAACTTTAACCCCTTTACAGTCCCTGGTATCTGCTTTGCTGAGACCCAACCAAGCCCCAAGGGGAATACGATACCAAATGACGCCTTCAGAAAGTCTTTTCTAAGTATCAGAGCTCCTCTCACATGCGACTGCATGCCATGCCTCTCAAAAACAAGTGCGCAACACCGGCGCGAAAATGAGGCTCTGCCTATGCTTTGGGAAAGCCCCTAAAGAATAAGGTGTCTAAAACAGTGCCTGCCGATATTATTATATCAAAATACCCAGATAAAATGATTCCTCAAGGCTAAATATGTGTTAATAATGAATCGATTTAGCCCAGAAAAAGTCTACAGTCTTAATAAGCCCTTTTTGAAGCCCTTATTTACGATCGTAATAAACATGGCTTACCGGATCCCATAGGGAAAATGACAGCTTCCAGCATTACATCGTCTTGTTAGAATGTGTCATACCTCAAGCAGCAAGAGACTGCTCACTGTTCCCCCAACTGAAGTTAATTGCTCTCAACAGTCCTGTGTGGAACAGCCATGGATTTTAGTGACGGTTGCTAAAATCATTTTCCTCATACAAACAGAAATCTTCATCTCTTTTCTGTTTCTGAGTAAATAGTACATACCAGCACTATTTCAAAATAACAAACTCTTGATTGAATAATAAAAACTACAGTTAAACACTAAAAAACTCTAAGCCATCTCCGTGGAGATGTTGCCTGTACAACGGCAAAGAGAATGACTGGGGTAGGCGGAGCCTAGGAGGGATCATGTGACCAGCTTTGCTGGGCTCTTTGCCATTTCCTGTTGGGGAAGAGAATATCCCACAAGTAAGGATGACGCCGTGGACCGGACACACCTATGTTGGAGAAAAAGTGTGTAAAGAGGACCAGGTAGCCGCTTTACAAATGATCCATTGAGGCTTCGTTCTTAAAAGCCCAAAAGGAAGCCACCGCTCTAGTGGAATGAGCCGTTATCCTCTCAGGAGGCTATCGTCCTGCTGTCTCATAAGCTAAGCGGATGACACTCCTCAACCAGAAAGATAGGGAAGTTGTAGTAGCCTTCTGCCCCTTACGCTTCCCCGTATAGATGACAAAGAGGAAGATTGTCTGAATTCCTTAGTAGCCTGAAGATAGAACTTCAAGGCACGAACCACATCTAGATTGTGAAGCAAAACGTTCCTTCGCTGAAAGAGAATTAGAACACAAGGAAGTAACAACAATTTCTTAATTAATGTTACTTTTCGACACTACCTTAGGGAGGAACCCAAGTTTAGTGCGTAAAACCGCCTTATCAGCATGAAATACCAGATAAGGGGGGTAACATTGGAAAGCACAAATCTCAGAAACTCTGTGTGCAGAGGCAATAGCCAACAAAAAAAGAACCTTCCAAAATAACAATTTAATGTCAACAGTATGCATAGGCTCAAACAGAGCCTGCTGCAAAACACTAAGAACAAGATTGAGACTCCAAGGCGGAGCACCAAATCTTCACACAGGTCTGATCCAAGCCAGAGCCTTAACAAAGGGATGCACATCCGGAAGCTTGGCCAATCTTTTGTGCAGTAACACCAACAGGGCTGATATCTGTCCCTTAAGGGAACTAGCAGATAAACCCTTCTCCAGTCGTTCCTGGAGAAAAGCTAAAATTCTGGGAACCTTAACCTTATGCCAGGAAAAGCCACGCTCTTCACACCAGTACAAGTAAACCCTCCATACCTTATGGTAGATAGGACGAGTAACTGGCTTACGAGCTTGAACCAGAGTGTCGATAACACTCTCAGAAAATCCTCTCTTGGCTAAGACAAAGCATTCAATCTCCACGCAGTCAGCCTCAGAGAATCTAGATTTTGATTAACGAAGGGACCCTGTATCAGCAGATCTCTGCGACCAGGTAACCTCCACTGAGGAGATGAGGACATCCCCACCATATCCGCAAACCACATCAGAATCACTGATGCTCGCTCCTGCTTGATGTGAGCCACCACACGAGGGAGAAGCGGTAATGGAGGAAAAAGATATACGAGTCTGAACCTCCATGTTACTGATAGGGCATCTATCAGTTCTGCCTGAGGATCCCTCGACCTCGACCCATACCTGGGAAGCTTGGTATTGAGGCGGGATGCCATGAGATCCATGTCCAGCGCCCCCCACTCGCTGCATATCTCTGCAAACACCTTGGGGTAAAGAGACCATTCCCCTGAGTGAAAAGATTGTTGTCCACACCCAAAATGTGGATCACTGACAGCATACATCTGTGAGTCTCCGCCCACTATAGTATCTGAAATACTTCTCTCATCGCCAAGGAACTTCTTGTTCCCCCCTGATGGTTGATGTATTCGTTACCAATTATGTTTGCCATCTGAACTAGCACAGGAAAAGTCAGGAGGGACCTTCCTATCTTCATAAACCCTGTCTAATTTAGGGATCTTAGGTTCCTCTGGGAGTGTAGCCTCTGGAACCCCTAGCGTAGACAGAACCTCCTTTAATAAAAAACACAGATGCTCAATTTTTAATCTAAAGGAGGGTTCCTCCGTTGAAGGAGGTTTAGAAACTGAAGTCTCCGACTCAGAGTTCACCCTCTGAAGCCACAGAGGTTAACTCATCCTCGGATAGCTGGGAAATAGTAGCTAAATCCAACATATATTTAGATGACTCTAGGTCAGGAGAATTATGTTTAACCTTTCTCTTTTGTTTGTTAGTGCAAGGTAAGGCACTCAGGGCCACAGACACCGCTGATTGTAACTGCACAGTAAAGTCCACTGGGAAAAGGCCCCCTGCAGATGGAGGATAAGATGAGCTGGGGGGGAACTGCATGTGGAGCAGGTAATTTAGAAAGGGTAGTAATTTCTCGGGACCCAGATTCCTGAAAAGTAGACGGCTCAGAGGGGCTAATAGCGCTATGAGTATTAGCAGGCGGCTTGTCTCCCTTCTTAGACTTTAGAACAGTGTTTAGGCAAATGGAACAAAATTGAGCAGACAGGCAAACCACAGCCTCCTTACAATATAAAACATGAATTTTTAATCGGTACAGAAGGAGCGGAACCTTCTAATGTAGTATAAGAGTCCTCCATAGCTTTGTATATACCCACAGAAGGACAAAAAAAAAAGAAACGTTTTTATTTAAAAAAAAAAAAAAAAACGGCATTTTAATACTCCCAATGGCTGGGGCACTCACCACCTCCTAAACCCAGACAGCTAACAGTGAACATGCTCTCCTCAGGAATGATGTCTGCAGCAGGATCTTAGGAAATGAAAGAGACCGCACCTGGTCACGTGGTGCTTAAGACAGGACTTCCCCTGTTATGAAAAAGGGGCGCAAAGCTATTATGAGCTGCGCAACACTTCAAAAATGAAGTTAAAAAAAACAGTCTATAAGCTCAAAAAAAAACCAACAACTCACATTAAGCAGATAAAAATCCCCAAGCTGTTCAAATAATCTCCCTGAAGGAGATAGTAACCCTTGATCCTATCAAGGTATAAAGGAGCCACATTGTGACCCTGTATAGCGTTTTAAAGTGTATATATATAAAAAACAATCCAGGATCCATGTTGTGGAACAGGCACAGCCTCTCAAGTGTGCCAGTCTTGCAGCAGCTCTTCTGACATGGACTTGAGTGTATAACAGCAAGCAGTGAAACTCGTCAACACTGATTGCTCAGGAGTCCTTAGTGACAGTCTGGATCAATAATCTCACTGAGAGGTTGACATGATTACTTAAAACTTCAGTTCTTTCTTGAAGGGAACATACCCATTACAGGACTATCCAAATCTTCTGACACTTCTCTGCCACCTCCTATAGTGACAAAAGGCAAAGAATGACTGGGGGAAAGGGGAAGTGGGAGGGATATTTAAGTCTGTGGCTGGGGTGTCTTTGCCTCCTCCTGGTGGCCAGGTGCTGTATTTCCCAACAGTAAGGAAAGAAGTTGTGGACTCTCCCTGCCTTATGTAAGGAAATAGACTGGCAGACCTGGCTACTTTACAGCATTACTTTGTCACTTCGCTCAACAAAAATACTGCTGACCCTTTTCTCAGGTTAGCATTATTTCAACCAAATATGCAAATTACAGATTAAATTTCAAGAAGGACCATTTGTTCTACAATTTAAAAAAAAAAAAGTCAAAATTCCAAAGCTCCCTATTTATATCACACATACACCTATAACTGCACATACATACATCTAACAGCCTAACTACTACACATATAATATAGATGTCCTGTGGTGCCCTGATCTGCCAAAACCTTGTCACAGATGGCATACAATAAGCACTTCCTACCACACAAGGATCTGGGAGAAATGTCTCTTACGTCTCCTAGTACACACATATAGTGGTACTTGTTTCTCACAAAGGAACAATAAACTGTAACACATTTATTTTTAGAGCAATATAAATGTTCTTGTAACACACAAGTAGTTTCACAACCTCTGGGATCGCTCATACAGACAATAGCGTTCTGGCAGGACTGGGACTCCTGTATTCCAGAAATATTCCATTTCCACTCTCACACGGAAAGTCATTTAATCTCCTTTGCATGTTTTAGATCTTTTTTTTTTAAATCATCTTTTCACTGGTAAGAATCACACTGACTCACTCTACAACAGCAGCCAGGGGATTTACAACAAAGGGACATTCCTCAAGATAGGAAATAAAAGATTGTGTTATGAAACTAAGAAGAGTTTCAATCGCAACTGTTTTTAAACAGTATGCAATTGTAATATACAATGATTATGTGTAGTTAAAGGGACATGAAACCAAAATGTTTTCTTTCATGATTTAGAAAGAGCATATCATTTTAAACAACTTTCCAATTAACTACTATCATTTAATTTGCTTCCTTCTCTTGTTTTCCTTTGCTGAAAGGTTTATCTAGGTAGGCTCAGGAGTAGCAAAGAACCTAGGTTCTAGCTGCTGATTGGTGGCTGTATATATATATATATATATATATATATATATATATATATATATATATAAATATATATATATATATATATATATCCCGATTGTCATTGGCTCACCAGTTTTTTTTTTTGTTTTTTTTTATTGAGATTTGTTCAAAGGCATACAAGGTATACAAGTCAACAAAGGCTTTACAGAAAAGTTATATTTACATATTCAACCATTAGTCGCTCGGTTATTTAAACAAAGTTTGATTATATGACATTGCAAACACAAATAAGGAAACAAAATTAGTGCCAGTATAACTCTGTACCTTCGAAATAACCTTGGAGGCCATTCTTGGGCCCCTTATGACCATATAAACGTAACTAAAGAAGGCAACTTCTGAAAATAAGGAAACCACTCTTAGGTCTCCAATAATGAATCTTTATTTTCTGATTTTATAGGGTTTAGATACTGAAAAACTTCTATATCAATATAAGATAACTTTTGGATCTGCAACCACAAGCTGAACAAAATAACAATAGATGTATATAGCTGAGATTAGTAAATTTCACATATCACTTATGGTATAAGTCAGGCTATATCAGGGTGGATAAAAAGTTATGTATATATAATAATAATAATAATAATAATAAACTCCAAATATTATCATAACAGACAGAGTCTTAACACTATCGAAGCGAAAGTAGTATGGTGAAATAAAATCCATAGTCACATATGTGAGACTAGAAGGAGAAAAATAATTGGGAGGTTGTGTCAAATGTGAGCTCATAAGAGCCTGGGAATACCGCCAAAACACATTTGCCGTCAGCAATTTTAAGTGACAAAGGCTCAACTGGTAAAAGGAATAGTTGTGTCTAATAGTGTGTAATCTATATATAGTTCTGTACCAACTCCCCAGTTGTACCATATACAAGATAAGTGATTATAAACTTGTACATTATGGTCAATAAAAGATACAGCATATATCTGTTAATTAACATTTAAGCTATATCTATGGAGGTATATTTAGTCAATTGCAAAGATTTGGTTAGGGTTCTCTCACCGTACTATAATTGAAATATAAGATCCAATATATGACTTACACTGGGCTGCACCATCTCGGCCGCTAACAGCACAGCCACAGGACTATACTCCCAACTGACCACATAAAATGGAGGTAATAAATAGAAAAGAGGTAAGAACCCAGCCCCAATATGTAATCACTTTAATGTACATAAGTAGTATATTTAGATTGGGTAGCTACTTAAGTTGGGAAATATATACATAGTGATAAGTATTATGGGCTCCCACCAGATTTAGGTAAAGATGACTATATCCAATTAGTACTAGGTAGCTGTAAGAACGTATACAGTAGTTTTGCTGGATAAAAGTATAATCCTATAGAAGGAATTTGCTGTCTATTGTTAAAACGTGTATATTACACAATTCAATACATGAAGATAGCAAATGTAATAAGGGGCTATCATTAACTGCACATCTAAATGACTGGTCCGTACTGGTGTGCTGTGAATTATAATACAATATAGAGTATCAACCCATCATGGTAGAAATATGTACAACTTTTGTGAAGTATAGTGCAGACATATACAGTATGTACTATAACTCAATTAATTTAGTTTGAGCCAGAAGAAATCATTTACAGAATGTTAAAGGGCATTAGGAATATTATCACCCAGAACTTGTAACTTGCAGTGACAAATGATATTAATTTATGTTCCCCCAAAGAATGAGTGAGCCAAAGATGATATGTTTTAGTGCCAAGCATCAGTCCAGTTAAACATCATTAAAGGCGCCAAGGGGAAATGTTCTTGAATCATAGATAGGTGTAGCATTAGATATTATGTATTCTAGAAAGTTAGGGGATAATACTCTTGAAGGTATACACCTATGTTTTAGTGTAAACAGATGAATAATATAGAACATGGCTTATCAAATAGTACACTTAGTTTAGACAGACAAGTGAGTTCTGTAAAATAATTACTTGCTAACTGGCCCCCAGTAAATAGTAGGTAGCTGATAGCAGGCGCTTAAATTTACAGGGGGGGGGGGGGAGGGGAACCTTTGCTTCCAGTTCTGTGACCAGTTGTGGGATAGTCCGCTGCAGACTTGTTTTAACAAGAGCTGTGTATAAAGCCCACTCCTGCTCTGCCAAGGGAGCCAGCTAACAGCTGCAATAAAAGTCTTTAGGGTAGAATTAGATTTGCATGTTCTAGGAGCACACAGTAGTGTAAATGTCCGGTCACCATCTTGACCTCTCTGCGTGAGGAGGGAATCTGTGCCTCCAAGAGCATCCGTCTAACCGTCACCAAGTCCCCACTACTGTGGGCAAGATACATCTTACCACACTTCAGGTCTCTTTCATCTGCCTCAGACCAGAGTGTATAAGAAATGCAGGTCCCACCACGCTGAACAGGAGGCTCCGGGGGCATTGCTGCTGCAAGGGCCTCTCTCTGGTTCTTGTGCACTCCTGTTTTTGCCGATCGGGTATCATAAGAGGGATCCGTTGCCTCTAGTGGAGTGAAGCTGCCGTGATTACAGATCAGAAGACAAGTTTGTATAGTTCTTCCTCCAAGCTCCGGTAGTGGTTCTGTATGAGCTGCACCATTTTGCTTTCCCACCTGTCTAGGGCCTCCATTTGGGAAACGTTATTTGTATAACTCCCCTTTGAGCTCAGTTACACATCAAATTCTTCGTAGTATAACATACTCTTAATAGTAATAGCAGAGATTGTACAGCATGCAAGCAGTTGTACCCGGATTACCGGGAAGAAGGGGGGGGGTTGTTTTAGGCAAGGTCCGGTCTGTTACAGGACCGCCGCTGCTGACCGTACCACCATACCGTTCCAGTTCTTTAGGGCTGAGAAAAGCTAACTAATGGTATCAAACGAGTCAGCATGAAGAGTAAGATCCAATAAAGTTGTAGTTGATTATGGATGGCAAATTTTGTGACCGATAAGCAGCAGATTTATCAGGTCTTCTACTAGGCCTCTGAAAGAAGCGACCATCATGGCCGCCGCCCGGAAGCATCCCCCCTAAAATTATATGTACTATCTAAATCATGAAAGATTTTTTTTTTTCGTTTTCATGTCCCTTTAACTCGAAAACCAAACAACAACTGTTGTACAGAGCAGAACAAAAAGGTCTGAAAGGACTAAGTAACTGCCCAACAGTTAAACCCAGCAAAGCCCAGATAGAGACTGCTCAAAAGGTACTAGATTCCACCGAGCACAAAGCTCCCGAAGTCCCGCCAGCTCCAAGGCCGTACCGATTACACATATTTCCAGAAGGGAAAAGGAAACAGAAATATTCAATAAGAGATCGAAAATTTCAGCAACTAGGGTGAATAAGGAACCCCAGCAAAATCTGGAGAAAGTCCAAAGGACCAAGATTCGATCCAAAGACAACCCCGAAGATGGAGCAGAACCCATAACTCCCACAGAGTACAGTCTGCACTCATGAAAGAGCTATCGCGGAATAATCAGATATTCCCCAGAACTGACAATTGGCAGCATAAGCACTCATTGTGCTCCAGATGGAGCTCCCGGCTCCCACTTTGCCACACAAGACGACAGGCCAAAAAATGTAAAGCCATCCCAAAGCTGGATTAGAACCAACAACTCAAGTTGCAAAGCCCTAAAAACCCACCATTAGGTTACATGGGCTACTTCCTTGAGACAAAGGCCCAACACCAAAAACGCCTGGTATTTCCGAAGATAAGAAAATAAATAAATCCCTGTATTACCCAGAACTCAAAAGAGGACTAAACGGTAACAAAGGGTAGGCAAACCCTGACCATATGTAACAAGCTTGGCATGCTAAACGACCAAGCCAGAACAAAACGTAGTACAATCTCGGGTTCCAGAACCCAGACCCAGATTCCTTCCCTACAGGAAGGTGAACTCCCAGACAAAGGGAGACCACACATTGACACAACAATGTTAACACAATACCAGAATCCGCCTCAACATGACTGTACCACAAGGTCGAAGGACCCCCCTCCGAGCATTAGGCGGACACCATGGTATATCCCGCTCCCCCTAAGGGGAGGGAAATGAAAAGACACCTGCTCACTCACCGTCAGGTACGGAGCATATGTCCTCGAACAGAACCGACTAAAAGGGCATCCTCCAGCTGTAACAGCCGGTCCAGGAGTAAGACAGCCAGCGAGCCCACCTATAAAGTGGAATGGCTGAATAATGCATCAATCTCCCGCTTGCTAGGCAGCTAACAAGCCATCAAGCCCTTCTCAAGTCTCAGCACGAATTAGCAAGTGGATGACTCGGGATCCAACTAAGAGCTCCGGGCAACCGGAAAACGAAGTTGGTCACAGACTAGGAACGATAAGAGTACCTCATACGGAGAGCCCTAGAAGATGCAAGCACAGCCCATCCAAAGGCCCTAGGGATTGGACGTTCACTAAGCATCCCAGAGACAGAAAAGATACTTTTCCAAAATTCGAGGGACAATACCCTCCAAACCGACAGCTAAGAAGCTGCCAATAAAAAGCACACCTCTGCAACAGAGGCTGCAAAAATCAAACATCCATCTGGGTCCACCTCCCGGTAACCTCCCAGGACTAAGGGACAACAGAATGACGAACATCGATATCCCAACACCAACATATCAAGTGATATGATGTAAGAAAGGGCCGCTCCAGGACCACCAAAGAAATTAACGCATCCCCTGCAGTCCCTAAAAACATGGGACAAGACGAGAAGCGGTAAGAGGAAGAAAGGCGGACAAAAGCCCGATCCTCCAAAACAGATGACCAAACAACCATCCCCCGACAAGGGAAAAAAGGAAGTCTAAGACACCTCGCTCCTTATAGAAGAGGTACAGAGGTCAAGAATCTCAAAAAGAGTAGGTCAATAAAAGCAATACCATAGGAGGGATAAAAAAAAACCAACCTGGTACACCAAGTTAAGGAGACGTCTAAAACTCCAGCCTTAATGGAAATGGAGAGAACTAAATTCGAGGTCAAAGACCTTCTGAGTGCTTCTTAGCAGGATACATCCAGGCCCAACAAACAGGAACAGGACCAAGAGGACTGAACAAACCCCTTGTTGCCCCACCCAAAAAGTAGCAACGAGAACCAGCCTGACGTCATAAACTAAAAGGCCTCCTTCTCTTAGCCCCGTCAAGGGCAGAGTCTTAAAGTGAAGGTAACTTCAACAATGAGTGCCCGGTTTTTAAAAAGACTTTTAAAAACAGGGGCACTTTCATTGATTAAAGTTTACATTGCACCAAATTTGTAGAAATACTTACCTTTTACTTCTCCAAAACCAGATCGCCGATCCCAGCCTCAGTTCCTCTGTACTGACGTCAGAAATTACAAAACCGGCTTTCTCCAATCAAGGCTTTACCCCCAGAACGTCCATCTCGTGATGCCCGGCTGTGATTGGAGGAAGCCGGTTTCATCATTGCTGTGTTTGTACAGCCGGAAGAAGGCGGGGAATCGGCGATCCGGTTTTGGAGAAGTAAAAAGGTAAGTGTTTCTACAAATCCGGTGCAATGTAAACTTTCATCAGTGAAAGTGCCCCTGTTTTAAAAATATTTTTAAAAAACGGGCACTCATTGCTGAAAATTGACATTCACTTTAAAAGAAAAAAAAATAAACTCTCATGGAGTTCCTCTCCCTGGCAATTCCTATTTACAGGGAATATATTGTGCTGAAGGAGGAACCCAAGCATTATAAACCTCTCTCTCGAGAAAACTCACCAGCCAACCAGGTCAACCAGATATCCCAGCACCACGTGGATGGTATAGACCCTTAAGGAACAGAAACCAGCGCCCGACCAGGACCAGCCTTCTATAGAGGGCATTCCAGAACTGAACCAGGTCACAGAAATTTCGAAACCCTAGACGGGATTGATAACACTTAAGACTATGCAAATAATATCTTGACATACAACGTCAACGCGATCACAAAATCATTAGTATCGAATTCCAGAGAAAAAATGTTTCCCAACGAAGAAAGCATAACAAACATGAGATTCCAAAAAGAAAAAAATAAATAAAAAATTACATCCTAACCGGATCAACGAAAAAGAGGACAGCACTCACAGGTGAACGCCCAAGAAAAATGGTTACACTGACAGGGCCAGCCCGTCAGAGATCCCATTCTCCCGAAGCTCAGAACTGGAATAAGATACCCCAAAGAAAAATATAAAATCAGAGACAACAAGGAGATTTACTTCATCCCCCCACGTCTAACCCAGCTTGCAGTCCGGAGTGGAAGACCGAGGACCCCTCAACCCCTCCGGGCTGGGATCCTCCAAAATATGCAGCAGCAGGACACGAAGGCGCGCTAGTCTATAACAAAAAGCAAGACTTACCTCCGCCGGGGGAACTGACGACCCCAAGGATTGGGCCCCTGAAGCCTCAGAGGCAACCGCTTCCCCAGAGGGCTGATCTGACCCAGACGATCCCTTGCCTGACGAGCCCTGGTTTACCGAACACTGACAGAATCTAACGTCTCCCTCTCTGGAAGATGTAAATGCGCCAATGCGGAACCATGCCGTAACCTCTTGAGGAAACAAGCCGCCTTCCGGAGAAGGGGTAACGTCATTAGGGACACCTGCTTGCGTAGTCAAAGAAGGTTTTAGGATACTCGCCACACGGCTCGGCATACTCTAAGTTCCCCAGATTGGGAGAAAAGAGCACTCTAAAACAGCATGCGGAATATAACTGATGGGCATGAATTACCCGAGCCATTTCATACTCTTCGCAAGAAGTAGAATCTGAATCAGAGACATCCATCCATAAAAAAAAAAAAAAAAAAAATTCAGTGTCCTCCATAACTAGGATAGAAATTATGAATAGGAAAAAAAAAAACAAAAAAAAAACGGCACCTTACACCTTCAATGGCTGGGGCACTCACCACCTTCTATGATCCAGACAACTAGCAAAACAGACTATCTCCTTCGCCACGCGGTCAGGAATACGGAAATGGTGACTAGAAACGTGAACACGCCCGGTCACAATGTACACCACACAGGCCAACTAAAAATGCGACAAAGTCACAAGGGCTGGGCAGCCTGACAAAAAAGGCAGTTATGTTCCGATATAAACACAAGCCCAAATATCACTACACATTAGCAAACAGAATCACATAAACATGATTAAAGTCCCCCCTGTTCAATAACCCCCCTCAGGAAATATTAACCCCGGATTCCATAAGATAAAGGAGTCCCACTGAGACCCCGACTTCTTCGTTTACTTTACACTTCACACATCTTAAGTAAAATTAAAAAGGTCTTACCGGAATCTATGCCGTGGAACAGGAACACGGCCCTTCAAGTGTAACAGAAAGTAGCCTCGCTTCTGACATGGACTTGAGTGAACAAAGCAGGCAGCGAAACTCGTCAACGCTGATTGCTAAGGAGCGGTTAATATGAGTCGGATGATTTCGCAAAAAAAGACTCTCCCTGCATCTCCGGACTCTAACTTTCATCCAAGCTCTTACTGAGAGGCTAACAGGATTACTTAAAACTCCAGTCCCATTCCGAAGAGTACTACCCTCCATAAGAGACTGTCTTTCATGGAAAATTAACATTTTATTACCTTATCAATTCTATAACCCACTGGGAGTGTAATTTATTCTACTGGCTTTGTTTAGATAGCTTGGCCTTGAGGCCAAAAACTTTCAGGATATGTGGGGATACCACAGGCTAAATAAACTATTTCAAATGCCAATATAAGGGTAATGGAAATATTTGTAAACAATTTAATACACCCCAGCAGGTAAAGTGGATCATTGGGAATAATTAAAGTGGAGATTTATTTTGAGTAAACTGTCCCTTTAAGTTAAAAAAAAAAATGAATAAAGTTGCATAAACCAACTATTTAAATTAGCAGCATTCTGAAGAAGAAGGGTTAGATAATTTACTTTTTGGTTTCTCTAGGAAGCTAGTGACAAGCCATTTTTTACACAAAAGCATTAGGTGTTCAAAATTCCTTTGCTATGAGAATATATATATATATATATATATATATATATATATATATATATATATATATATGAGGAAGAAAGGGGGGTCACCAGCGCTAAAACTACTGTAGGAGAAATAGCTAGTAAGTTATAGATTGTATAAAAAAGATCTTTCAGTGATTAAAGATGTGATGATTTTATGAGACTGCACTCACTTGGTTGGTCGGAAGTGCACCAAAACTTATATATATATAGATAAGTATAAAAACTGAGCGTGCAGCCTAAATTGTGAGTCAGTGTACCCGTGTCACTGAATAAAATGTGGGTCGAAAGAGAATATTCTCAAAAGTAAATAGGCGCACTGCTATACAATTATGAATAATGTGGTATTAATATACTGTATGGTGTATACAAAAACAAAGTTCAAAACCAATCAGTTGGTACAGGTTAGTTCTTTCCCAGTAAAGTTCTGGTATAGGGTAAGTGATAGCGCTTACCAGAGCCAACCTCAATCCTATGAGGTAAGTGATCAGCAATGGAGTATAGATGATCCCTTTGGAACTGTGTGCTCTCCTGGAAATCTTTTGGTATCTGTTGCTCCTTGCCAATGAAGATCCTGGACTCTCTTATGAAAGCAAGAATGATTCTTTGGTTCTCTCTATGGTATTTGTTGAAGTCCTGCTGGTTTTTCGAGGAACTTGTTGGTGAAATGGCAATCTTGGACTCTCAATGGATTCCTTCTTCTTTCAGAAGCTTGGATGTCCCATATTATTGTAAACCTTTCCGAATTTGCAATTTTTTTAAGTGCTGATCACTTACCTCATAGGATTGAGGTTGGCTCTGGTAAGCGCTATCACTTACCCTATACCAGAACTTTACTGGGAAAGAACTAACCTGTACCAACTGATTGGTTTTGAACTTTGTTTTTGTATACACCATACAGTATATTAATACCACATTATTCATAATTGTATAGCAGTGCGCCTATTTACTTTTGAGAATATTCTCTTTCGACCCACATATATATATATATATATATATATATATATATATATATATATATATATATATATATAAATTCTCTGCGCAGGAATATACAGCTTAAAAATAAATAAACATTTTTAGATTATCATTTACTATAAAAATTTATAAAATATGATGAAGAGATGGAACACACACACATTTTTTCTAACTTTGACCCCCAAAATCTGTTGCACATCTACAACCACCAAAAAACACCCATGCTAAATAATTTCTAAATTGTGTCCTGAGTTTAGAAATACCCAATGTTTACATGTACTTTGCTTTTTTTTCAAGTTATAGGGCAATAAATACAAGTAGCACTTTGCTATTTCCAAACCATTTTATTTTTGTAAATTAGCTATAGTTGCATTGAAACACTGATATCTGTCAGGAATCCCTGAATATCCCTTGACATGTATATATATATATTTTTTTTTTAGTAGACAACCCAAAGTATTGATCTGCCAGGGATCTTGTACCCCTATACCTTCTTAAAGGGACAGTCTACAATAACATTTTTATTGTTTTAAAATATAGATAATCCCTTTATTACCCATTCCCCAGTTTTGCACAACCAACACAGTTATATTAATATACTTTTTACCTCTGTGATTACCTTGTATCTAAGCATCTACTGACAGCCCCCTGAACACATGACTGTGGTTATTTAAAAGCTATTGAGTTGCATTTAGTACTGTGTTGTGCAAACTCTTAAATAACTTTCCGGGCGTAAACACATTGTTATCTATAGCCCACATGAACTAGCAGTCTCCTGTTGTGAAAAGCAAATACAAAAGAAAGTGATTAAGAGGCTGTCAATAGAGCCTTTGAAACAGGCAAAAATTTAGAGGTTTAAAGTGTCAGTAAACATTAAAAATAATGTTATATAATTCTACACATAGTGCAGAATTATATAACATATTAGCCAAACATTATAAAACATAATATACCCTATTAATTTTTTTTTTTTTTAAAACGCTGTTTTACAGACCCGCTCTCTATACTCTGCTGAGCGGGTCTGTTATATTTACTCAGCGCATCGGGCCAGCTGTATAGTCACAGCCCGGCCCGACCGCGCCATAAGACTAAGTGCAGCTCACTCATGCTCTGTCTGACAGCAGGAGCGAGCTGCACTTAGTCTTATGGCGCGGTCGGGCCGGGCTGTGACTATACAGCTGGCCCGATGCGCTGAGTAAATATAACAGACCGGCTCAGCAGAGTACAGAGAGCGGGTCTGTAAAAAAGCGTTTTTTAAAAAAAAATTAATAGGGTACATTATGTTTTATAATGTTTGGCTAATATAATGTTATATAATTGTGCAGAATTATATAACATTATTTTTAAGGTTTACTGTCCCTTTGAAGGTTATAAAAGTATATTAATCTAACAATGTTGGTTGTGCAAAACTGGGGAATGGGTAGTAAATCCATTATCTATATTTTTAAACAAAAACAATTTTTGTGTAGACTGTCCCTTTAAATATACATCATAGTATATCAGTAATTTAAAAAAGAAAAAAAGAAGAAAAAAAAAGAAAATTTGTCCACAAAATTGGAAGGGGCTAAAATTATATATCTCCACATAGATCTGTGTGGGAAAACTGACAGATAATAGAGGCCTGTTCTTATCTGCCATCAATATCTAGGATTTCATGTCCATTATATCAGATGTCAGTCACTGTCATTGCACTTGTCAAATTCTGGCCTTGTTCCCCAACAGCTTGTAAAAAAACAAGCAATGCTACCCTGTGATGTGAATGCAGGACCTCCCTTTCTTAGCCAAAAGGCAGGATTCCCTACACGCCCCGCTGGACTCTTCAGCAGGAAACGACCCATAAAACAATTAGCTGAATGGCCCCTGGCTATTTTACAATTGATTTCTGTTCTGAAAACACAGAATGGTTTATTTTATTGCTAATCTCTTCAACGCCTCTCTCATGATCAGGGTTAAAATACTACCTGGAACAAAAACAACCCTCCTTTTTATATCTTTACAGATAAAAAAACCCCACACACATCACTACAAAAATAACATCATCAGAAACCAGTCATACGCTACACAATAGCTGCTCTATAATGTATGAAACTTTAAACCCAGTTAGATTTGTACTTTCCCACCTCATTTATAAATTAGATTACACAAATAGTCCAGGGAAAAGGCTTTTAAACTTAGGTAACATTATGTTACAATATAGCGGTGACCCTTACTTTATAATAACTAATCGTTCACACTTTGGGTACATCATTAGAGATAGAATTTATTTAGTGTTCAATATCCCTTTAAACATGCTAAAAAAATGTAACATTTTAATGTGGGGGGGGGGAAAGGTTGCATAAAGGTGGTTTATATTTTAAAAAGGTTTGTGATACTGAGGTATCCAGTGCTCATTGGCTGATAATCACAACTCTGAGAAAAATTATTTATTTATTTTCCAAAGGAACATGCTTTTTTTTGGTTATAAAGTATTTTAATTAATTTCAAAATACAATTTTCTAGTACAACGGCCCTTTTGCAGTTAAAAGACATAGGCCTATATTCAATGAAACCCCATTTCTGACATTGATCTCTTGTGTGGGGGAGACACTTGCCGCATCATTGCAACTGAAAAATTGCCCATTTCATAAGGATTTTTTTTTTAACTCTCCCTCATAACATCCACAAGTTGTGACAGAGCAACATCTGCCTTGTTCAACTTTCGGTGCACAAAACTAACTACACTGTAAATGATACCGGCTTTACATAAATAGGCTGACCATATTGCCGCTTTAAAAAGGGACACATATGAAAAATACATATGTCAGGGCTGTTTAAAGAAATGGTTTTGTATAAGAACCCTCCCATATGTATTTTTCATATGTGTTCCTTCTTAAAGCGGCAATATGGTCAGCCTATACATAAATGCTTTAAAAATTTTACAGAACCAGTGTTGTACCAACAATCTTAATTAGCGGGTGCACCACCTAGCTGATTTGCTGACTGCCCAGCTAAAATTAGGTAATATTGCAAAAATTATCTGTAAAAGGACCAGTAAATACAGAAGATTTGCTTAATCAACAAATGCATGATAAGACAATGCAATAGCAGTCTAAAATCCAAGTAAGTAGCACATTGTTTCAGACAGATCTCAAATGTATGTATTTTTCCACTCCTCCTGTATGTGACAGCCATCAGCCAATCACAAATGCACATATACGTACATTCTGTGTATTCTTGCCCATGCTCAGTAGGACCTGTGACTAAAGTGTAAATTAAAAAAAAAAAAAAAAAAAAAAAAAAAAAAAAATGTGCACAATTTTTTAATGGAAGTAAATTGGAAAGTGGTTTAAAATGGCATGCTCTATCTCAGAGCTTTCCAAACTTTTCATGTTGGTGACACACTTAAAACCTACATAGTTTCGCGACACAGTAATTCAGTTGTATTAGCAAACAGGAGGCTAAACTAACTTGTTTTAAGAGATACAGACACATACATAAATTATATAATAACAAAATGTATTTACAAGTAACAGTATGTACAGTATGTGCAAGAATTAAAAAAAAGTTTAATATCACCAATAGCTACTTACTATTTTAATGGGATGTATGAGGTTGATGAGATGAACACAGTTTCTGAATATTTGGTGGAATATTAGATAAAGACACTTGCATTTCATCATCAAGCATTTTTAAGCTTCCACTTCATATCCATATATCAAGAGCAATGCACTACTGGGAGCTAGCTGCAAAAAAAACCCCAACACTTTGACATCTGACTTCAGCTCAGGGTTTAATCTGCCACCCTCAGAGCTCTGCGAGTTGCACTGACTACTGCCCGCGCTGCAAACACACTGCTATCCCACTCACTGACTACACGTGCAGTCATGAGCCGATTGAGGAGACTACATGTGCAGTCAGGATTAAAAGAGCAGCCAAAGCCACCAATGGAAATAGTTTCAGTTCCCACTGAGCTGCGCCAATAGGTTAAGATGATCTGTGACCCACTAGGCATCAATCACGAGTCAGCGATGTTATATGCATAGCAGGCAGGTAGAAAGTCGGAAACCAAAAAAATTTTTAAAAAAAAATTAAATTAAAAAAAAATGTGTGCTGAAGCAGGAACACACCTACACACTTCTGCCGACACACTAATGTGTCACCACACACAGTTTGGAAAGCACTGCTCTATCTGAATCATGAAAGATTAAAGGGACAGTTTACTCAAAAATGTTCTTCCCTATGATCCACTTTACCTGCTGGAATGTATTAAATTGTTTACAAGCATTTCCCTTGCCCTTGTATTGGCATTTGAAATAGCTTATGTAGCCTGTGGTATCCCCACTCATCCTGAAAGTTTTTGGCCTGTTAACACAGCCAGAAGAAGAAATTACACTCCCAGTTGGTTATAGAAGAGATAAGGTAATAAAATGTTAATTTTCCATTGCTCACTCCAAGTATTGGTGATTGGTTTATGGGCAGATATAAGATAAGATCTTATTATACCTACAAGCTCAACCCTTTTTATTAGGCTGTAGCTTCAAAACACAAAATCAGCTAATTAATATACACAAATAAACCTTAAAAAAGCAAATCTCATACATTTTATACTCTGCTTCTGATAAAAAAAGTTATTGGAAACACATTAAGGGAAAAACTATTTTATATTATACTGTCCCTTTAATTTTGAATTGAGTGTACCTTTAAATCCATTTATGTTAAATTATGCTATTAATGTGTGCTTTGGATAGCATGCAATTATATAATGTTAGACAATATTACACTGCCCCCACCCAGCTACTTCAAAATGCCACCTGGCTGGCAAAATGTTCTGTGGAGAACACTGCAGAACATAATAATAAAAATAAAATACTATTTCAAAGCTGAAAAGGTTGTGACACAACCGCAAGATTAGTTTGCTCATAAGGGCAGCAGAATCTTTACAAATTCTGCAGGCTGGGCCTAAGAGTAGTTAAAAAATCCTAGCCACACCTCTAAAATGTTTCAGACCTCCCACGGCCAGTGCTTGGAGAAAGTATTTGTTCTAACCAGCGAGAATACTTTACCATAACAAAACAGACACAAATATTTTACAAACACAAACCGTTTTGCAATTCTGATTCCTAAGTGTTGGGTTGTAATTATTGTTTTTCCACACAGCTAGTGGTTCTTATTTGATCCACAAAATATTATGCAATGTGCACCTCACACAACGATAAAGGCAGGAACGCTCAGAAGCGAAACTGAAAATATAGATGAAAATATTTGATGAATTGCGAACATGATCTCGCCTTTGCAACAAGGCCCCACAGCAACCTTAAAGCATCAGTGAATCTATCCAAATATGGGCCTTAAAAAAATAAAAAATATGTTATGGAGGTACATCATGGCAGTTTTACTCACTGCCTTAGGTAAATTATTAACCAGCATGCTTTCATTGGCTGATAAGTTGGAATTCAGGGACACTGCCAAGACTTAATACATCCATTTATCCCATGATAAAAAACATAATTTATGCTTTCCTGATAAATTTATTTATTTCCGGATATGGTGAGTCCACGGAATAATCAATTACTAGTGGGAATATCACTCCTGGCCAACAGGAGGAGGCAAAGAGCACTACAGCAAAGCTGCTATATACAGTATGTCACTTCCCTTACCCATAATCCCCAGTCCATCGGCCGAAGGAAAAATGGAAAAAGAAGATAACACAAAAGTGTAGAGGTGCCTGAGGTTTTAGAAAAAAATAACGGTCTTAAATAAAGGGTGGGCCGTTGACTCACCATATTCGGAAATAAATTTATCAGGTAAGTATAAATTATGCTTTCTTTCCTAAGATATGGAGAGTCCACAGAATCATCAATTACTAGTGGGAATCAATACCCAAGCTAGAGGACACAGATAAGGGAGGGACAAGACAGGTAGACCTAAACAGAAGGCACCACTGCCTGAAGAACCATTCTCCCAAAAGCCGAGGCAAAAGTATCAAATTTATAAAACTTTGAAAAAGTATGCAAAGAGGACCAAGTTGCAGCCTTGCAAATCTGTTCCACAGAAGCTTCATTTTTAAATGCCTAGGAAGAAGAAACAGCCCTCATGGAATGAGCAGTGATTCTCTCAGGAGGTTGCTGCCCAGCAGTCTCATAGGCCAAACGAATCATACTCCTTAGCCAAAGAAAAAGAAGTAGCTGTTTTTCTGGGAAGCGCAAGGGTCAGAAAGCCAAAGAAAAAGAAGTAGCTGTTTTTCTGGGAAGTGCAAGGGTCAGAAAGCTACAAACAAACAAAGCAGAAGCCTAACGAAAGTCCTTAGTCGACTGAAGATAAAACTTCAAAGCACGCACAGCATCTAGATTGTGCAACAAACGCTCTCCTTAGGAAAAGGATTAGGACACAAAGAAGGAACCACGATCTCCTGATTAAAGTTCTTTTTTTGAAACAACCTTAGGTAGGAAACCTAATTTAGTACATAGAACCACCTTATCAGAATGAAAAATAAGATAAGGAGAATCAAACTGCAGAGCCGAGAGTTCCGAAACTCTCCGAGCAGAAGAAATTGCAACAAGAAATAAAACCTTCCAAGATAACATCTTAATATCTAAGGAATGCATAGGTTCAAATGGAGCCCGTTGTAAAACTCTAAAAACAAGGTTAAGACTCCAGGGAGGAGTAACAAACTTAAACACAGGCCTGATCCTAACCAAAGTCTGACAAAAAGATTGCATGTCTGGCGCATACGCCAAACGCTTATGCAATAAAATAAACAACGCAGAAAACTGACCTTTCAGAGTCCTAGCTGCGAAACCCTTCTCCAGAGCCACCTGGAGAAAAGACAAAATCCTAGGAATCCTGACCCTACTCCAAGAGTAGCCTCTGGATTCACACCAATACAGATATTTACGCCATATCTTATAGTAAATCTCTCTTGCCACAGGCTTACAAGCCTGAATCATGGTCTCAATTGCCGACTCTGAAAACCCACGCTTAGATAAAATCAAGCGTTCAATCTCCACGCAGTCAGCTTCAGAGAAACGATATTTGGATGAAGAAAAGGACCCTGAAGTAGAAGGTCCTTCCTCAGAGGGAGTCTCCACGGAGGTAGAGACGACATTTCCACTAGATCTGCATACCAGATTCTGTGAGGCCACGCCGGCGCTATGAGAATCACCGACGCCCTCTTCTGCTTGATCCGAGCAATGACTCTTGGCAGGAGAGCGAACGGAGAAAATATGTAAGCTAGACTAAAACTCCAAGGGACCGCCAGAGCATCTATCAAGAAAGCCTGTGGATCCCTTGACCTCAAGCAGTAACTCAGACAGAGCTTGGCATTCTGCTGAGAAGCCATGAGATCAAGTTTTGGCTGCCCCCAATTGAGGATTAAACTGGAAAATAATTCTGGATGGAGTTCCCACTCCCCGGATGAAAGGTCTGTCGACTCAGAAAATCCGCCTCCCAATTGTCCACTCCTAGGATGTGGATCGCAGAAAGACAACAGTTGTGAGACTCCGCCCACTGGATTATCCGGGCCACCTCTGACATGGCCAAGGAACTCTGAGTTCCCCCCTGGTGGGTGATGTACGCCACCAATGTTATGTTGTCTGACTGGAACCTGATAAACAGGGCTAAGGCTAACTGAGGCCAGTAGAGCATTGAAAATCGCTTTCAGTTCTAAAATGTTTATATGAAGAACTGACTCCTCCTGAGTCCAAAGCCCTTGAGTCTTCAATGACCCCCAAATTGCTGCCCAACCTAGAAGGCTGGCATCCGTGGTCACAATCACCCAGGAAGGTCTGCAAAAGCAAGTTCCCTGGGAGAGGTGTTCCTGAGACAACTACCACATTAGAAAGTCCCTTGTCGTCTGATCCAGAACTATTTGCGGAAACAGATCCGCATAGTCCCCGTTCCATTGCCTTAACATGCATAACTGCAGAGGTCTGAGATGGAACCGAGCAAACTGAATGATCTCCATGGAAGCTACCATCAGACTAATTACCTCCATACATAGAGCCACTGACGGCTGAGGAGAGGACTGAAGGTCAAGTCAAGAGCTGAAGATCTTTGTTTTTTCTGATCTCTGTCAGAAATATCTTCATTATTAGGGAGTCTATTATGGTCCCTAAAAACACTACTCTTGTGGTTGGAATCAGAGAACTCTTTCCCAGATTCACCTTTCAACAGTGGGAGCGAAGAAAATACAAGATCTCCATATGAGAGTTTGCTTGTTGAAAAGACGGTGCATGAACCAGAATGTCGTCCAGATAAGGTGCTACTGCAATGCCCCAAGACCGGGTCACTGCCAAAAGAGCCCCCAGGACCTTTGAGAAAATTCTGGGAGCTGTGGCAAGGCCGAATGGAAGAGCCACAAACTGAAAATGATTGTTTATGAAAGCAAACCTTAGAAACTTGTGATGATCCCAGTGAATGGGAACATGAAGATACACATCCTTTAAGTCTATGGTTGTCATAAACTGATCCTCTTGAACCAAAGGAAGAATGGAGTGTATAGTCTCCATCTTGAAGGATGGTACTCTGAGGAACTTGTTTAAACACTTTAGGTCTAAAATAGGTCTGAAAGACCCCTCTTTCTTGGGAACTACAAACAGATTTGAATAAAATCCCAGACCCTGTTCCTGCGGAGGAACTGGAACTATAACTCCCAGGGCAAAAAGATCCTTGATACAATTTAAGAACGCCTCTCTTTATCTGGTCTACAGATAATCTTGAGAGAAGAAACCTGCCTCTCGGAGGAAACGTCTTGAATTCTATCTTGTACCCCTGAGATACAATTTCCACAGGTCTGGGACATCTTGTATCCAAGCCTGAGCAAATTAAAAAAGCCTGCCCCCCTACTAGATCCGTTCCTGTATCAGGGGCCGACCCTTCATGCTGAATTGGGAGTCAGCCGCAGGTTTCTTAGACTGTTTCCCCTTATTCCAAAACTGACCAGACTTCCAGGAAGACTTGGATAGTTTCCTGCTTGGAAGAGGAAGCGAAGGGTTTACCTCTAAAGTTACGAAAGGAACGGAAATTAATCTGACGCCCTTTCTGCTTATTCTTCTTAACCTGAGGAAGAAAAGATCCCTTCCCTCCCGTGATATCTGAAATAATTTCAGCTAAACCAGGCCCAAACAAGGGAATAGCAAATAACTTAGATTTAGAAGAAACATCCACAGACCAGGATTTTAACCAAAGGCACTGCGAGCTAGGTCCACAACACCAGACATTTTTGCTCCTAGTTTAATGACCTGTAGGAAGCATTCGTAATAAAGGAATTGGCTAACTTAAGAGCCTTAATCCTGTCCTGGATCTCCTCAAGAGGAGTATATGTCTAAATAGAATCAGAAAAGGCATTAAACCAGTAAGCTGCAGCGCTGGTAACAGTAGCAATACACACACACCGCAAGCTGCCATTGATGACCTTGGTGAACATACATTTTCTTTAATAATTCCTCCAATTTCTTATCCATTGGATCCTTAAAAGAACAACTATCCTCTATGGGAATAGTGGTCCTCTTAGCCAAAGTGGAAATAGCTCCTTCCACCTTAAGAACTGTTTGCCAAGACTCTTTAATAGAGTGTCAGCTATAGGAAACATTTTCTTAAAAATAGGAGATGGAGAAAAAGGAATACAAGGTCTCTCCCACTCCCGTGCAATAATTTCACATGCACGATCTGGACCAGGAAATACCTCCACCGCAGAGGGAACATAAAAATACTTGTTCTGCTTACTAGACTTCTTAGGTTTAACAACTATAGTAGTATCGGTAACCAAAAAATCCTTAAGTAACCAATCCCTTCACTGGCTTCCTCTTGCCTCTAGGATCAAAACACAAAATTCTCATTCTGACATACAAAGCCCTCAACTGCACTGCTCCCCCTATATCTCAGACCCTGTCTCCAGATACTCTCCCTCCCGTCCCCTTCGCTCTGCTCATGACCTCCTACTCTCCTCCTCTCTTGTCACCTCATCACACTCCCGACTTCTCCAGACTGGCTCCCATCTTGTGAAACTCTCTGCCTCGCTCCATAAGACACTCTTCTAGTTTTAAAAGCTTCAAGTGCTCCCTAAAGACTCTACTGTTCAGGGATGCATACAACCTACGCTAACGTTTCTTTATACCAATTCCTCTCCTCCATTGCTATCCCCTGAACCCCCTTAGCATGTAAGCCTAAGAGTCCAGCTGTTTGTAGATCACCTTCTTAAGAGCGGACTACAACAGTGCAACTCTTGGCAGGGCCCTCTACCAATTTGATCCCTATAATTGTTTTGTTGTACTCCGCGGAATCTGTTGGCGCTCTACAAATAACCGATAATAAATTAATAATAAGTAACAAGTGTTCCAGCTTAAATCTGAAGGACACAACTTCAGCATCAGCAGAAGGAATTTTACTGCCTGAATCCGAGATTTCACCCTCAGATGCACCCGAAGAATCTTCATCCTCAGACTTCTGAGAGGAAATACCTTGATTAGTCACTTCAGGATCAGAAACCTTAGTTACTGATTCTTTAAATTTCCTTTTGCGTTTTCCCTGCAGCATGAGAAAAGCAGACAGCGCCTCAGATAGCGCAGAGGATACCTGGGCAGCAATATCTTGCAAAGTAACCTCAGACGGAGCATGAGAGGAAACGCAGGGCACTGCATGTGCAGATGAATAGGACTGGGACGCTTGAGGAGACAGCTGCGGCACATCTGAAACAGGAGGCTCCTGAACAGCATCCGCCTTAGCGAATGATGGCTCAGGGTCAAAAAGTATATTTCTATAAGCTAAAGTTCTTTCAATACATGATAAACAAAAAAGGTACTGGGGGTTCCACCTGGGCATCAAAACATAAGCTACAGGCAACATCCTGCACAGCCTCTTGATCCATAATACAAAAAAAAAGAAGCAAATAAAAGAAAATATATAACTTTTTTTTTATCTTTTAAGAAAGGATATAAAACAGAACAAAAAATGTTCATAAAATGTTCCTTTTAAAATATACCAAATCAAGAAAAACATACCCCAGGCAACACTCTACACCTCAGCAGAATTACTGAGGTTTCCCCTACCTGTCCTGCAACCCGCAGCAAACTGGGGGAAAAAATGATCCTGTTTACAATTCGTATTCCAGAGAAGCAAAAACAGCAAGAAGCCTTCTAAACAGCAGAGCCATCTGAAATATGCACACCTCACTCTACAGGAAGTGAAGAAAAGCGCCAAAAAATGCTCTGACATCAAAGAATCAGAACCTTACAAAAAGGTGGGGTCCTACAGCTGACAAAAAAGCAATTTTTTAATATATTTTTTTAAACAACTTTCTTGAAAACAGGCTTAAAAACAAACAATAAAACCCCCAATAAAAGTACATAATCTGTTACTAAAAACGGATCCTGACTGAGCCATCAATAAAATAAATAACTCCTCACACTAACAGTGCCTGCAAAAACTGCTATAAAAACATGCACAAATATAAATACAAAGGAGAGTCAGAGGTAAGATACTTAGCTGGGGAAGGTCAAAACGCTGTCGTCCTCACAGCGTGGTAACAGGTAATGCTTCCAGAGTTCCGGCACTCGGCGTGGAGGTTTGTCCTCTAAGCAGTTCGCTGTTTAAATCAAAAGGGAAAGGAAAAAGAGCTCCCAGCAGCTAAAGTTCCAATGATAACATTGACAATATTGTAGACTTAGATTCAACACTATGCACAGCACTGTTTAAAAATCAAATCATTTATTTGTAATTATTAAAAGTCCACAATTCAAACGTGTATTAGGTAAACTCCCGACTTGCTGACAGACACAGATCAAAACAGTGATGACATCACTGACGCGTTTCACGCCAAACAGGCGCTTTCTCAAAGATAACCAAGGGAGGTCCTAATTGGGTTTAAATAGCCATATGGTATTATCGGGACTCCTCCTGGTAAGGTGACGTACACAGTCAGCTGTGCAAAGTTCTCACCCCTAAGAATACCATCGCCATGGTGATCATACACTGCTGTATACACCAAGCGCTTACGTGTTAAAACACTAAACCAGTGTTGTTATAAAAAGGGGAAAAAAGAGACTGCACAGCTGAAAGTGAACACTTGTTTTTACATATACAACATATAACATATAATATAGCTGTTGCGTGTTAAAGGCTCAAACAGATTTCAATGTAAACAGTGTGGGAGAGCTTCGGTAAAAACTACCGGGGTTTAAAGCTTTGTCTATTTTAAATATCTAACTTGAACCAGGAGGAGTCCCGATAATACCATATGGCTATTTAAACCCAATTAGGACCTCCCTTGGTTATCTTTGAGAAAGCGCCTGTTTGGCGTGAAACGCGTCAGTTCACGTCATCACTGTTTTGATCTGTGTCTGTCAGCAAGTCGTGAGTTTACCTAATACACGTTTGAAGTGTGGACTTTTAATAATGACAAATAAATTATTTGATTTTTAAACAGTGCTGTGCATAGTGTTGAATCTAAGTCTACAATATTGTCAATGTTATCATTGGAACTTTAGCTGCTGGGAGCTCTTTTTCCTTTCCCTATAAAAACATGCACCCTGACAGGAATAATAAAAAAAATGTCCACCTGCAGTGTTTCAGCTAAATAAGTGCCACATTTTTCCCTGCTTACAAAGAAAAATAAAACTGGCACTTACCTTAACATTTATCTGTCCGGCAGTAGGACAGCTCACCTGGTTTGAGAGGATGCCATCCCTCACATGGACCTGTGGAAATACAGAAAGACTGAGTAAACTTACTGAGGCTCTCTTAATAGGGCAGCAAAATGTTTTAGGAAAACACGGTGAGGATTGTATCCCACAAGTTCCCAACTGCTCAAAAGCCACCACTGCCCTACTGAAGAGACTGACATGGGCTAAGGATAGACCATTTAGAAAGATCAGAGCAAACCTACTCTGCTTTTAAAATAAAAAAAATATTGATTGTAGATCAGATACCAAAACTTCACCTCCACCTGCACTGCAGGCAAAGAGAATGACTGGGGATTATGGGTAAGGGAAGTGACATATATAGCAGCTTTGCTGTAGTGCTCTTTGCCTCCTCCTGCTGGACAGGAGTCATATTCCCACTAGTAATTGATTCAGTGGACTCACCATATCTTAGGAAAGAAATGTTAATCAAATTTATTTTAATGAGCCCTAAAGAGATATTAAAAATGAAGCTCCAAAAACACATTAAAACATTAATATTATTAAGAGAGTCTCAACGATCATAGTGTGTGTGTGTGTGTGTGTGTGTCTATATCTATATATTGTTATTATTTATTAATTATACTATATATAAAGACTAGTAGAAATTATTGTGTTAATTGAGTTTAAAAAAAAACAATAAAAAAACAAACAAAACACAAAACTGGTAAATCATGCTGTATTTCCTTAAACAAGATTTCAAAGAGAACCACAGAAATTGTGATGAATGTTATTTTCCAACACAGTGTCATTTCCTTGCAGACAGCAAAGGGGAGGTTGGGGAGCTGCTCCCAGCTCGTGCTGCGCTGTGTGTCAGTGAGGAGGGGGGGTGGATTTAGAAAGAAGGGGAAGGAGGGGTTGGAGGAGGTAGGGGTGCTGTGCTGCTGTATTCAGAGTCTGGCACACGGACACTTCTCATCGCTATCTGCTGCTACTCTGAACAGGAAACCTAAAGGGAGAAAACATGCACGAGAGAAAAAAAAAAAAAGAATTGTAAAAAAGAGAAGAGAAATAGACACGGATCACGATAACAGAGATAGCTGGGAAATGTAGAAAACACCAGTATATTTGCAACCAGTTCCATAAGTTTCTTTAAAGAGGCTACAGTACTCCAAACTTATGATCTAACCAAGGACTGGATCACAATCTTATAGAACAGTATAGGATTTATCTACAAAAATCCCCATAGACATTAATGGTGTTTACACAGTATGTAAAAAAAGATATTTACGCTTGGGAATCTTTCCTGACAAAGCGTACTGCAGGTATTTATTGGCATGTCCAATCTACGGTTCATCCATTGAATTTGTTATATATATATATATATATATATATATATATATATATATATATATATATATATATATATATATGTGCACAACATTGTCAAGAAGTTTACAGCCCATGGCACTGTAGCTAATCTCCCTGGATGTGGACGAAAGAGAAAAACTCAAAGATTGCAACAAAGGATTGTTCGAATGGTAGATAAAGAACCTCGATGAACTTCCAGACAAATTCAAGTTGACCTTCACGCACAGGATACAAATGTGTCAGCTCGCACTATACGTCGCCATCTGAATGAAAAGGGACGCTATGGTAGGAGACCCAGGAGGGTTTTAAAGAAAAGAATAGAGTCCCTACAGTCAAACATGGTGGGGGTGCACTTATGTTTTCGGGTTGCTTTGCTGCTTCAGGCACTGGATGTCTTGACTGTGTGCATGGCATTATCTATATCTATAGACTACCAAATAATTATTTGGTGCAATGTAGGGCCCAGTGTCAGAAAGTTGGGTCTCCCTCAGAGCTCATGGGTTTTACAGCAGGACAATGACCCAAAGCACACGTCAAAAAGCATCCAGAAATAGTTTAAGACAAAGCGCCAGAGAGTACTGAACTGGGCGGCAATTAGTCCAGATCTCAATCCCATAGAGCACCTGTAGAGAAATCTCAAAACAACAATTGGGAAAAGGAACCCTTCCAATTGGAGAGACCTGGAGCAGTTGGTGAAAGAAGAGTGGTCCAAAATTCTAGTAGAGAGGTGCAAGAAACTCATTGATGGTTAAAGGAAGCAATTTATTTCAGTTATTTTTTCCAAGGGGTGTGCTTCAAATTTTAAATTGAGGGTGCCAATAAAAGAGAGAGAGAGAGAGAGAGAGAGAGAGAGAGACAAAGAGAGAGAGAGAGAGAGAGAGAGAGAGAGAGACAAAGAGAGAGAGAGAGAGACAAAGAGAGAGAGAGAGAGAGAGAGAGACAAAGAGAGAGAGAGAGAGAGAGAGAGAGAGAGAGATAGAGAGAGACAAAGAGAGAGAGAGATAGAGAGAGACAAAGAGAGAGAGAGAGACAAAGAGAGAGAGAGAGACAAAGAGAGAGAGAGAGACAAAGAGAGAGAGAGAGAGACAAAGAGAGAGACAGAGAGACAAAGAGAGAGACAGAGAGACAAAGAGAGAGACAGAGAGACAAAGAGAGAGACAGAGAGACAAAGAGAGACAAAGAGAGACAAAGAGAGACAAAGAGAGACAAAGAGAGACAAAGAGGAGAGAAGAGGAGAGAAGAGGAGAGAAGAGAAGAGAAGAGGAGAGAAGAGAAGGAAAGAAAGAAAGAAAGAAAGAAAGAAAGAGAGAAGAAGAAAGAAAGAAAGAAAGAAAGAAAGAAAGAAAGAAAGAAAGAAAGAAACCCTGGCGGGGTGTATATAGAAAGTCCTTGGAAAAAACAGACAGCACAGGAGATAAAAAGCCTTTTAATGCATCAAAGCAAAAACAAGAGGGCCTTAACCCATAACGTTTCGGTTCACTTACACACACACAGTTGTGCTCATAAGTTTACATACCCTGGCAGAATTTATGATTTCTTGGCCATTTTTAGAGAATATGAATGATAACACAAAAACTTCTCTTTCACTCATGGTTAGTGTTTGTCTGAAGCCATTATCAATCAACTGTGTTTACTCTTTTTAAATCATAATGACAACAGAAACTACACAAATGACCCTGATCAAAAAAGTTTACATACCCTGGTGATTTTGGCCTGATAACATGCACACAAGTTGACACAAAGGGATTTGAATGGCTAATAAAGGTAACCATCCTCACCTGTGATCTGTTTGCTTGTAATTAGTGTGTGTATATAAAAAGGTCAATAAGTTTCTGGACTCCTGACAGACCGTTGCATCTTTCATCCAGTGCTGCACTGACAATTCTGGATTCTGAGTCATGGGGAAAGAATAAGAATTGTCAAAAGATCTGTGGGGAAAAAGGTAGTTGAACTGTATAAAACAGGTAAGGGATATAAAATGATATTCAAGGAATTGAGAATGCAAATCAGAAGTGTTCAAACTAATCGAGAAGTGGAAAATGAGGCATTCTGTTTGATAACATACTGCATTCATCTTGCCATCAATTCTGACCAGATTTCCTGTGCCTTTGTAGCTCACACATCCACAAAACATAAGCGAACCACCTCCGTGTTTCACAGTAGGAATAGTGTACCTTTTATCATAGGCCTTGTTGACGCCTCTCGTTTATTGTTGAGGCCAAAAAGCTAAATTTTGGTCTCATCACTCCAAATGACTGTGCCAGAAGGTTTGAGGCTGGTCTCTGTGCTGTTTGGCGTATTGTAAGCGGGATACTTTGTGGCATTTGTGTTGTAATGGCTTTTTTCTGGTGACTCGACCATGCAGCCCATCTTTCTTAAAGTGCCTCCTTATTGTGCATCTTGAAACAGCCACACCACATGTCCTGTATTTCACCTGAAGTTATTTGTGGGTTTGTCTTTGCATCCCGAACAATTTTCCTGGCAGTTGTGGCTGAAATTTGAGTTGGTCTACCTGACCGTGGTTTGGTTTCAACAGAACCCCTCATTTTCCACTTCTTTATTAGAGTTTGAACACTGCTGATTTGCATTCTCAATTCCTTGGATATCTTTTTATATTCCTTTCCTGTTTTATACAGTTCAACTACCTTTTCCCGCAGATCGTTTGACCATTCTTTTGCTTTCCCCATGACTCAGAATCTTCAGTGCAGCACTGGATGAAAGATGCAGGGGTCTGTCAGGAGTCCAGAAACTCATTGACCTGTTATACACACATACTAATTACAAGAAAACAGATCACAGGTGAGGATAGTTACCTTTAATAGGCATTCAAACCCCTTTGTGTCAACTTGTGTGCATGTTATCAGGCCAAAATCACCAAGGTATGTAAACTTTTGATCAGGGTCATTTGGGTAGTTTCTGTTGTCATTATGATTTAAAAAGAGTAAACACAGTTGATTGATAATAAATTGCTTCAGACAAACACTAACCATGAGTGAAAGAAAAGTTTTTGTGTTATCATTCATATTCTCTAAAAAATGGCCAAAAAAATCATCAATTCTGCCAGGGTATGTAAACTTATGAGCACAACTGATATATAGTTTGGATAAAGGGTATTGGTTAAAGGCAGTGTTTGGTTAAAGTTATTGTGTGGATGTAGGTTAGGGACCCAGGGAGACCTTGTAGTGGTCATTGGCCGATCAACCTGCTATAAAAAACACTTCCATTTTGCTTTTAGTCTATCTGTGTGCTTGCAAGAGAATGTCAGACTTTCTATGTGTTGAGTGTATATAATTATATATTATTTTGTCTCACTAGCCCTTCAAGTGAAAAAAACATTCCATTGTAGCAGTCATGTGAAAACATTTGGGCACACCTGGTGTACATCTACTCAGGAAAGTCCTAATTTGAAAACAAATCTGATTGTGTCACTGTTCTATGATTGGGTATTAACTCCTTACACGCCCTTCAGAGGCTTTATAGGTGAACAACATTTTCTAGTAGAGTTATGGAACAATATTTTGTTTTCCCTTTAAGAAAAGTAGTACATTTTAACACACAGAACATCTGATGCTCCCGGGCTGTTGTTCTGGAATCTGAAAAATTCAAATTCAGAAGCAAAGCAGCTGCCGCCCTGCGGGGCACCTTTAACACAATTATTGGGTGAACTTTTCACTGATAAGAGATTTGACTTCAAATGCTGAAGCTCTAGACAACAGGCTTCGTAATACAGATGTTGCCCAATAAACATATTTTCTTAGCAAAATATTAACCACCACTCAATTTTACTCTGCATAAATAAACCAGTGCACTCAATATATTGGCAAGTTTTTTGCTTAACCTTGAAGACGACATTATCCATACAATGCAATATAGGATTAAATGGTACATGCTCAAAATGCCTACGATGACTGGATTATAAATCTATAACCCAGCTGTTGTTTAAAATATTTCAGCCATGCTATGCTAGAACACTCTTTAAAAGAAACAGCATCATGTATTACTGTAGCTGAACAGAGGTCTACTAAAACAGACATTTTTATCTGATGTCGTGCCATAACACAATGACATCAGATAAGAACTCAACATATTTAAATAGTCATTTTTAATCTTCTTAAAAATGTTCAACCCAGTGCTCCACAGAATTCTTCAAGACTAGGTGGCCTGGAGTTTTACTTCAAACAATTTTTTTTTGCATAAGTGTTTTGAGACTTACTAGACGTGCATTTGGATTTAGACAAATGCAAAAATAAATAAATACAAAGAATACAGCAGAATTAGCAGATTTAGGTTTATTTAAAAAACGCTCAGAGAACTGCTCTGTAATTGAAAAGAAAAAAAATGCAACCAGAACAAAATTTAGTTGATTTGCTCATGTGGTTAAAACTTTACAGTTCGACACTATTTCATGGAGCTGAGACTACGCCCATATCAGTTAATTTATTCATGTGTCAGTCAATAAGTATGTAAGCTTCAATTCTGTTCTAGAAAATCCTGACCTCATTAAAACATTAAAAAATAATCTTTTTGTGTTGTTGCTGGCTTGTATCAGTATCACTATATACTATAACTTTATTTAGGTACACAAGTAAAAAAATTAAACTTTCATGATTCAGATAGAGCATGCAATTTTAAACAACTTTCCAATTTACTTCCATTAACAAAATGTTTTTATTTGTAATTCCTTGAAATATCCGAGATACTTCTCCAACCCCTTATCGAGGACCTGACCTACAGTTTTTGAGAGCCTGGGAGCACCCTTTGCACCTATTAGGCCAGGAGGCAAAAGTAACTGGCACAGAGGACGCCATCTTTACAGGGAGATTACTTGGACGAAGTTTGGCGGCAGTTCAGATCTGTAAGCGACATCAAGAATATGGAGGACCTACTTGCTGTGCTCCAAGGTTTCCTGGAGGAGAAGGAATGGATTATATGCCAGAGGATAAACAGAATTATGCTAGCCCCAAATACGCATCCTACGTGCGAAACTGCACCAAAAGAAAGGCACATGGCAGGCTTGTGAGCGGCTCTAATGCCTATCCTGATGGATCGCAACATAATCTATGCCGCCTGATAGAATTTACCTGCTTGTTCTATGGAAACCTCTACAGAAGAGGAGTATTATGGGCGGGACCTGGTCTGACGTCCTGGGATGTGCGGCTGGCCTACCGGAGGGTGGTCTAGGCCCGCTGAGAGTCGGAGCGAGCAGAAAAACAGCTGGGATCTGTACACCACCAACTAGCAGTGATTCCTCTGCTGGAGACTCTATTATATAGAAGTGGGGCATTCTGAACTACTGTGTGGCTTATACTATCTTCCGCCCTCCTTGCCTCATTCTGTGGTCTGCAATCTGGTGACTTTTACTTCTTTTCCATTGCCCCGGGCCCCCCTATTACTGGGCTGTTTTTTGAGAGTTCTGCTCTCGCTGCAAAGTCAGAGGAACATTCTACCTACTTTACTGTGTAAGGATATGGCAATCTGGCGTAGAGGCGAGGGATAATTGTTGGATATAATTTTGTTAAACATCCTCCACCTCCTTTATACGCCTTAAACTGGGGACTTAATGGCGGACTTGTCTCTCAAAATAGCTGCTCTATATGGTTCTCGCTACAAGTAGTCCAATACTGTTATTTCTGGTTTGTTTCTCTCCCTCCTCTGCCTAATTGTATGATAGTTTTGTGTCTCCTGCTCTACCAATTCTGATGTATTAGATGCCCAGGTTAGATAAGCAATATGTTTATTTGGTGATGTTGATGGTCCCTTACATGCAGTCCTTATATGGGGTTAAGGTATAGTAAATATACAAATTTTCCTAAGATTTCATGTACCACTTTGGAGCAATATTTCCCCTAGTTAGTCGCCGCAGTATATCGCTAACCCACTGGTATTACGGTGGAGAACTAACCAATAAGTTATTTAAGGGGAACTTTCATTTTTTGCCCCCTAGCTTTTATCATTAAGATGATAAACAATATTGTGTAAGGGCTCAAGACAGGTTTTAATACTTAGCTCCATGGTATAGCATAGACGCTATTCTATATTATGTTTTACCCCACGTTACCATGTTCTCACGATCACAAGAGCAGTTATATAAAGGACCCGCCCCACACACACACACACTAATGTGGTTAGGGGCAACTGTAGCCCTCCGTAATCTTAGGCCCCAAGGCAGAACATAGAGTGATCTGAGATGTCATCGCAGAAAATGCAGCATGTCTGCAGAAAAAACAATAATGTTAACACTTTTCAGTGCTCCTCCACATTAGGCTGTTCTTTTTAAACAGAGCTGTTCTCTGGCTGCATTGTATAAGTTTTCCTTAACAGTGCATCCAGAGCAAAGTGCTGTTTGAAGACAACAGTCAGATATGCAGTAGTGCTGCAAAGCAGTAGTGCATTGATTGTTGTCTGGCTCTGAGATTTTTGCAAGCTCGTTCCCTAGCTTTTCACAGTCTGCAAAGCTGTTTTTCTCTGAATGTAAGATGTTCGTATGAGCAATGCACCTTTTTATTACTACATTTCTATGTTAGTGTTAGGAATAAAACAACACCAAACAGTTAGACTAAGAGAAAAGGAAACAAATTAATTTGAGACATTTTACAATTACTTTTTTTGTCTGCAGCTAATTTGCAATGCAATTTTCAACTACTGCACTAGATTATACAACTTTAAATATTGCTTTATTCTGCAGTTAACCAACACATTGCAATTGATCTGGTGCTTTAGTGTAACTGACACATTTACAATTTTATTTTATTTAAAAATGACCTGCAGAAAATTTTTCACTAAAAAAAATCTCATCGCAGAAAGTGAAAAAAAGTTCTGTCTCTGGGATCTTAGGCAGAGTTTGGCAGTCTCTGCCTACCCTGAAGCGCATGTCCTAGGCATGAGCTTAAACTACATCGTTTTTTGGATAACTTAAATAGTTAATGTATCCTGCCGTTCATTACACTTTTTTTCTCTATATACCTAAGGCAGGTGTTCTTAGCGTACTTATACATAAAAGCTACACTTTGACATACATGTATTGTGTATACCGCTTATATATCTTTTAAGTCTCTCTTTAAATAAGATCGTTGCCGAGAATCTTGTGCTTTTTTATGGTACAAATTTATATTCAGTGACTACTTTACAAGGCTATATTAGCTACTACTGGGGCACTCACAAATCGGTCTGTTAGTTATGGGTGTTTTTTGCAAATATCTTTATTCTAGCAGCTAGATATGAGCGGTCAGTATATAGCTCAATAGATTTCTATAAGTTTTTCTAATTGTGTTATTTACTACAGAAGCTTATATCTATTCACTACCTGGTTCTGGTGTCAACCCGTGAAGGGCTTCTGAGCCCAGCAGGACTAAATATGAACTTATTTGATGGACCTATTTATGCAAGTGTTTGACATATTGTAAATACCTACAGTATTGTAGTACTATGTATTCCAGACTCTCAAAGGGAATTTCTAAAGCTGCACTGGACACGGAGATACCGAGGTTGGGATCTTCACTATAGTTTTACTCTTTTATACCGATTTCCGACTTAAGATGACTCAGCCCTAAACTTAAATCAGTATTTTTATGAGTGACTAGTCTATGTTAAATATATATTCTGCAGCCCCCCCGGCAAGATCTTGTCTTAACCCCCTCTCCTCACCAATTAATGATCTTTGGGTACAATAGCAGATACCTTGCCGTCAGAGGCTGAGACAGTGGAAACCATTTTGACAAATGGCAGTTTTAAGTTCCACAGTGCAGAGGCGAGATTATATTTATTCACTAGATCTTGGGGGATACAAAGTAAATTATTATAGCATAGTAGTATCAGGTGAGCAAGCTCTGACCTATGATGCAGTTTTTATACATAAGATCGCCGCCCAGAGTTTTGTGTGTCCATACATGTGCAAACTACTTCTTAAATTTTACTTTATACGTTTTACTACTGAGAGGTTACTGTCTGGAAGTCACAAGTTGGTTAGTTAATTGCAATTGTTTTTATTTTACGTGTATGGCCCATGAGTGGCCTATCAGTTACTCTTTACATAAAACAAAAAATATAAGGTTCTACCCAGAGATGGGATCCAAAAGTGGTCCACTATTTATCATTTGCCTCCTATAGGCTTTAAGTGTTGAAAGGGTACAAAAGTGGCCCTTTTACTCAGCTAGGAAGTTTTCTTTTTATGTTGTACTACCAGACGTGAATATCATTAATCAATGTGGTTCATTTGTACTGTCTAAAGCATGATATGGTGCCAAGTATTTCTTATTGTATGTATTTAGGATTTGTGCATCAGTGTCTCAAATTGAAATTCATTTGTTCTGTATTGTTTGGAGAACCATAATAAAAATTATTTAAAAAAAAATATATATATTTTTTATAAAGATTATTCGCAAAGCAGTGTATAACCGTGGACATAAAAAGTATACATACAAGAAACATAGTATAATTTCCCTTTAGGTATTCAGTGAATTTTTTTAATATATTGGCACTATATAACTAAAATATAGTAGAATAAACTTTCCTGCTACACTTGTTATCAGTTACAACAAAATCCTTTATCCTTTTCAAATCTATTAAAAATCGTCTCTCAATTTTCACTTTGTGCCCTTCAACCATATACTAGCTGACAATCACTGGTACGTATATATGCCAGAACCTGGAGACCAAATTTAGCAAAGACAAAAAAAAAAAAGAAAAAAAAAAAAGAAGAAGATGTAAGACAAGAAGGTGACCTCATTTCTTGAAAGTCAGAGAGACAATAACGGTTACTTTAATGATATACTAATTAGAAGAGTGGCTTAGTTCTTTCGCTGTACTTTTTTTCCAGGCCGCAGGTTCCCTATAGGGGGAGGGGAAATCAGAGCACACATCTTTGTTACTTCAGGCGAGTTGTGTGTTCACATGGGAGGAGGCTGCAGTATTGCAGAGGTGTCTATATCTCCAAACACTGAGCCAGCAAGCATCACCAGAGAAGGAGGGGGTTGCCATGGATACTTTTACACTTCCCGGGTACCAGAGATGATAACAAGCTTGCCGCATCTCTTCCTTATTAACAGGAGGGTGGATTGAGTGACCCAGGACAAAGGAAACATGAGAAAAGAAAAAAAAACACTATGACAACACCAAATAAGAATATAGAAATGTAATGAACAAATTAAACAAAACCTTATACATTAAAAAACACTGGCCTAAGAATTTAACAAAATGTGTTATGTTTAATACAATTATTTTCACCCATTTATTATCCTATATTGGTCATTTATATAAGCTCTTGAGAATTTTATCACATACAACACAGTCTTTATCTGTAAATGATTACTTTCAACATATATTAAAGCAGTGATTTTCAACCTTTTTTTTGCCGTGGCACACTTTTTTTTACATTAAAAAATCCTACGGAACACCACCATCCCAAAATTTTACAAAATCACACATTGTAGCATAATAACAGAATTTATGTTTACCTGATAAATTACTTTCTCCAACGGTGTGTCCGGTCCACGGCGTCATCCTTACTTGTGGGATATTCTCTTCCCCAACAGGAAATGGCAAAGAGCCCAGCAAATCTGGTCACATGATCCCTCCTAGGCTCCGCCTTCCCCAGTCATTCGACCGACGTAAAGGAGGAATATTTGCATAGGAGAAATCATATGATACCGTGGTGACTGTAGTTAAAGAAAATAAATCATCAGACCTGATTAAAAAACCAGGGCGGGCCGTGGACCGGACACACCGTTGGAGAAAGTAATTTATCAGGTAAACATAAATTCTGTTTTCTCCAACATAGGTGTGTCCGGTCCACGGCGTCATCCTTACTTGTGGGAACCAATACCAAAGCTTTAGGACACGGATGATGGGAGGGAGCAAATCAGGTCACCTAGATGGAAGGCACCACGGCTTGCAAAACCTTTCTCCCAAAAATAGCCTCAGAAGAAGCAAAAGTATCAAATTTGTAAAATTTAGTAAAAGTGTGCAGTGAAGACCAAGTCGCTGCCTTACATATCTGATCAACAGAAGCCTCGTTCTTGAAGGCCCATGTGGAAGCCACGGCCCTAGTGGAATGAGCTGTGATTCTTTCAGGAGGCTGCCGTCCGGCAGTCTCATAAGCCAATCTGATGATGCTTTTAAGCCAAAAAGAGAGAGAGGTAGAAGTTGCTTTTTGACCTCTCCTTTTACCAGAATAAACAACAAACAAGGAAGATGTTTGTCTGAAATCCTTTGTAGCATCTAAATAGAATTTTAGAGCACGAACTACATCCAAATTGTGCAACAAACGTTCCTTCTTTGAAACTGGATTCGGACACAAAGAAGGCACGACTATCTCCTGGTTAATGTTTTTGTTAGAAACAACTTTCGGAAGAAAACCAGGTTTAGTACGCAAAACCACCTTATCTGCATGGAACACCAGATAAGGAGGAGAACACTGCAGAGCAGATAACTCTGAAACTCTTCTAGCAGAAGAAATTGCAACCAAAAACAAAACTTTCCAAGATAATAACTTGATATCAACGGAATGTAGGGGTTCAAACGGAACCCCCTGAAGAACTGAAAGAACTAAATTGAGACTCCAAGGAGGAGTCAAAGGTTTGTAAACAGGCTTGATTCTAACCAGAGCCTGAACAAAAGCTTGAACATCTGGCACAGCCGCCAGCTTTTTGTGAAGTAAAACAGATAAGGCAGAAATCTGTCCCTTCAAAGAACTTGCAGATAATCCTTTCTCCAAACCTTCTTGAAGAAAGGATAGAATCTTAGGAATTTTTATCTTGTTCCATGGGAATCCTTTAGATTCACACCAACAGATATATTTTTTCCATATTTTATGGTAGATTTTTCTAGTTACAGGCTTTCTGGCCTGAACAAGAGTATCAATGACAGAATCTGAGAACCCTCGCTTTGATAAAATCAAGCGTTCAATCTCCAAGCAGTCAGTTGGAGTGAGGCCAGATTCGGATGTTCGAACGGACCTTGAACAAGAAGGTCCTGTCTCAAAGGTAGCTTCCATGGTGGAGCCGATGACATATTCACCAGGTCTGCATACCAAGTCCTGCGTGGCCACGCAGGAGCTATCAAGATCACTGATGCCCTCTCCTGATTGATCCTGGCTACCAGCCTGGGGATGAGAGGAAACGGTGGGAATACATAAGCTAGATTGAAGGTCCAAGGTGCTACTAGTGCATCTACTAGAGTCGCCTTGGGATCCCTGGATCTGGACCCGTAGCAAGGAACCTTGAAGTTCTGACGAGAGGCCATCAGATCCATGTCTGGAATGCCCCACAATTGAGTTATTTGGGCAAAGATTTCCGGATGGAGTTCCCACTCCCCCGGATGAAATGTCTGACGACTCAGAAAATCCGCTTCCCAATTTTCCACTCCTGGGATGTGGATTGCAGACAAGTGGCAGGAGTGAGTCTCCGCCCATTGAATGATTTTGGTCACTTCTTCCATCGCCAGGGAACTCCTTGTTCCCCCCTGATGGTTGATATACGCAACAGTCGTCATGTTGTCTGATTGAAACCGTATGAATTTGGCCTTTGCTAGCTGAGGCCAAGCCTTGAGAGCATTGAATATCGCTCTCAGTTCCAGAATATTTATCGGAAGAAGAGATTCTTCCCGAGACCAAAGACCCTGAGCTTTCAGGGGTTCCCAGACCGCGCCCCAGCCCACCAGACTGGCGTCGGTCATGACAATGACCCACTCTGGTCTGCGGAAGCTCATCCCCTGTGACAGGTTGTCCAGGGTCAGCCACCAACGGAGTGAATCTCTGGTCCTCTGATCTACTTGTATCGTCGGAGACAAGTCTGTATAATCCCCATTCCACTGACTGAGCATGCACAGTTGTAATGGTCTCAGATGAATTCGCGCAAAAGGAACTATGTCCATTGCCGCGACCATCAAACCTATTACTTCCATGCACTGCGCTATGGAAGGAAGAAGAACAGAATTAAGTACTTGACAAGAGCTTAGAAGTTTTGATTTTCTGGCCTCTGTCAGAAAAATCCTCATTTCTAAGGAGTCTATTATTGTTCCCAAGAAGGGAACTCTTGTTGACGGAGATAGAGAACTTTTTTCTACGTTCACTTTCCACCCGTGAGATCTGAGAAAGGCCAGGACAATGTCCGTATGAGCCTTTGCTTGTGGTAGGGACGACGCTTGAATCAGTATGTCATCCAAGTAAGGTACTACTGCAATGCCCCTTGGTCTTAGCACCGCTAGAAGGGACCCTAGTACCTTTGTGAAAATTCTTGGAGCAGTGGCTAATCCGAATGGAAGTGCCACAAACTGGTAATGCTTGTCCAGAAAGGCGAACCTTAGGAACCGATGATGTTCCTTGTGGATAGGAATATGTAGATACGCATCCTTTAAATCCACCGTGGTCATGAATTGACCTTCCTGGATGGTAGGAAGAATTGTCCGAATGGTTTCCATTTTGAACGATGGAACCTTGAGAAATTTGTTTAGGATCTTGAGATCTAAGATTGGTCTGAATGTTCCCTCTTTTTTGGGAACTATGAACAGATTGGAGTAGAATCCCATCCCTTGTTCTCCTAATGGAACAGGATGAATCACTCCCATTTTTAACAGGTCTTCTACACAATGTAAGAATGCCTGTCTTTTTATGTGGTCTGAAGACAATTGAGACCTGTGGAACCTCCCCCTTGGGGGTAGCTCCTTGAATTCCAGAAGATAACCTTGGGAGACTATTTCTAGCGCCCAAGGATCCAGAACATCTCTTGCCCAAGCCTGAGCGAAGAGAGAAAGTCTGCCCCCCACCAGATCCGGTCCCGGATCGGGGGCCAACATCTCATGCTGTCTTGGTAGCAGTGGCAGGTTTCTTGGCCTGCTTACCTTTGTTCCAGCCTTGCATTGGCCTCCAGGCTGGCTTGGTTTGAGAAGTATTACCCTCTTGCTTAGAGGATGTAGAACTTGGAGCTGGTCCATTTCTGCGAAAGGGACGAAAATTTGGTTTATTTTTAGCCTTAAAAGACCTATCCTGAGGAAGGGCGTGGCCCTTACCCCCAGTGATATCTGAAATAATCTCTTTCAAGTCAGGGCCAAACAGCGTTTTCCCCTTGAAAGGTATGTTAAGCAATTTGTTCTTGGAAGACGCATCCGCTGACCAAGATTTTAGCCAAAGCGCTCTGCGCGCCACAATAGCAAACCCCGAATTTTTCGCCGCTAATCTAGCCAATTGCAAAGTGGCGTCTAAAGTAAAAGAGTTAGCCAATTTAAGAGCATGAATTCTGTCCAAAATCTCCTCATAAGAAGAATCTTTATTGAGCGACTTTTCTAGTTCATCGAACCAGAAACACGCTGCTGTAGTGACAGGAACAATGCATGAAATTGGTTGTAGAAGGTAACCTTGCTGAACAAACATCTTTTTAAGCAAACCCTCTAATTTTTTATCCATAGGATCTTTGAAAGCACAACTATCTTCTATAGGGATAGTGGTGCGTTTGTTTAGAGTAGAAACCGCCCCCTCGACCTTGGGGACTGTCTGCCATAAGTCCTTTCTGGGGTCGACCATAGGAAACAATTTCTTAAATATAGGGGGAGGGACAAAAGGTATGCCGGGCCTTTCCCATTCTTTGTTTACAATGTCCGCCACCCGCTTGGGTATAGGAAAAGCTTCGGGGGGCCCCGGGACCTCTAGGAACTTGTCCATCTTACATAATTTCTCTGGAATGACCAAATTGTCACAATCATCCAGAGTAGATAACACCTCCTTAAGCAGAGCGCGGAGATGTTCCAATTTAAATTTGAATGTAATCACATCAGGTTCAGCTTGTTGAGAAATTTTCCCTGAATCTGAAATTTCTCCCTCAGACAAAACCTCCCTGGCCCCCTCAGACTGGTGTAGGGGCATGTCAGAACCATTATCGTCAGCGTCCTCATGCTCTTCAGTATTTTCTAAAACAGAGCAGTCGCGCTTCCGCTGATAAGTGGGCATTTTGGCTAAAATGTTTTTGATAGAATTATCCATTACAGCCGTTAATTGTTGCATAGTAAGGAGTATTGGCACACTAGATGTACTAGGGGCCTCCTGTGTGGGTAAGACTGGCGTAGACAAAGGAGGGGATGATGCAGTACCATGCTTACTCCCCTCACTTGAGGAATCATCTTGGGCATCATTTTCTCTAAATTTTTTGTCACATACATCACATCTATTTAAATGAGAAGGAACCTTGGCTTCCTCACATACAGAACATAGTCTATCTGATAGTTCAGACATGTTAAACAGGCATAAACTTGATAACAAAGTACAAAAAACGTTTAAAAATAAAACCGTTACTGTCACTTTAAATTTTAAACTGAACACACTTTATTACTGAATATGTGAAAAAGTATGAAGGAATTGTTCAAAATTCACCAAAATTTCACCACAGTGTCTTAAAGCCTTAAAAGTATTGCACACCAAATTTGAAAGCTTTAACTCTTAAAATAACGGAACCGGAGCCGTTTTTATATTTAACCCCTATACAGTCCCTGGTATCTGCTTTGCTGAGACCCAACCAAGCCCAGAGGGGAATACGATACCAAATGACGCCTTCAGTAAGCTTTTTCTATGTATCTGAGCTCCTCACACATGCATCTGCATGCCTTGCTTCCCAAAAACAACTGCGCATTAGTGGCGCGAAAATGAGGCTCTGCCTATGATTAGAGAAGGCCCCCAGAGAAAAAGGTGTCCAATACAGTGCCTGCCGGTTATTCAACATAATTCCCAAGAATAAAATAACTCCTCAAAGCTATAAACTATTAAAAATGCTTATAAATCAATCGTTTTAGCCCAGAAAAATGTCTACCAGTCTTTAAAGCCCCTGTGAAGCCCTTTATTCTTATTTAATAAAAATGGCTTACCGGATCCCATAGGGAAAATGACAGCTTCCAGCATTACCAAGTCTTGTTAGAAATGTGTCATACCTCAAGCAGCAAAAGTCTGCTCACTGTTTCCCCCAACTGAAGTTAATTCCTCTCAACAGTCCTGTGTGGAAACAGCCATCGATTTTAGTAACGGTTGCTAAAATCATTTTCCTCTTACAAACAGAAATCTTCATCTCTTTTCTGTTTCAGAGTAAATAGTACATACCAGCACTATTTTAAAATAACAAACTCTTGATTGAAGAATAAAAACTACATTTAAACACCAAAAAACTCTAAGCCATCTCCGTGGAGATGTTGCCTGTACAACGGCAAAGAGAATGACTGGGGAAAGCGGAGCCTAGGAGGGATCATGTGACCAGCTTTGCTGGGCTCTTTGCCATTTCCTGTTGGGGAAGAGAATATCCCACAAGTAAGGATGACGCCGTGGACCGGACACACCTATGTTGGAGAAAAAGTATATATATATATATACACATATCTATACACACACACTGTACTGTGCTGTCATGCCATGGTTGTAAATGATGCCTGATGAGCCTGTCGCATACCTCCCAATGTTTCAAAATTTGAAAGAGGGACACCCCTGCTGGCTGGAACTGTTCTGGAGGAGGAGCAAAGCTGCGCCAGCATGCATGGCGGATTGAAGTGTCGCGGCGTGTAGAGCCGGCACTAGACACGTGTTTTGGTGGGTGGGGGTTCCTTCCAAGTGTGAACACGGGTCAGGGAAGCGAGCTGCCGCTGCGCTGTTACCCTCAGTCATCATCTCACTCAAAATAAAAAAACGGCCCAGAAAAAAAAAACCAAGCAAAATTTTAAAAATATGTCACACTGTCAGTCTGCCACACACACATATAATACACACACATTTTATGCTTACCAGATAAATTCCTTTCCTGGCAGGGAGAGTCCACGACTTCATTCCTTACTGTTGGGAATACAACCCCTGGCCACCAGGGGGAGGCAAAGACACCATCAGGGTATAGAAGGTGCCAGTAGAAAAACAAAAAGGGAGCCGCCCAAAAATGTTTACGGGCGGGGTCGTGGACTCTCCCTGCCAGGGATGGAATTTATCTGGTAAATTCCATAAGGCAGGGAGAGTCCATGACTTAATTCCTTACTGTTGGGAAAACAATACTCAAGCTCCAGAGGACACTGAAGGAATAACGGGAGGGAAATAAAGAAAAAGACGGATCCTAATTTGAGGGCACCACAACCTGCAAAACCTTTCTTCCCAAAAGCTGCTTCAGTCGAAGCAAACACATCAAATTTGCAAAATTTAGAAAAAGTATTTGAGGACCAGGTAGCCGCCTTATAAATCTGATCCATAGAGGCTTCGTTCTTAAAAGCCCAGGAAGCAGCAACTGCTCTAGTGGAATGAGCCGTAATCCTCTCAGGAGGCTGCTGTCCCGCTTTCTCATAAGCCAAGCGGATGAAGCTCCTGAACCAGAAAGACAAGGAAGACGTAGTGGCCTTCTGTCCCCTACGTCTACCCACATAAACGACAGACAAATTTCTCTGGGACTAATTTTAATAATAAAGAGAGAGGAACCTTTATAACCCCAATGGCTGGGGCACTCACCACCTCCTAGACCCAGACAGTTATAGAACGCTCTCCGTAGGATTGCCAGAGTTCCTGCAGTAGGATCGCAAGGAAAACAAATGAGCCGCAACCGATTACATGGTGCGCAAGAAGGGACCTCCCCTGCTATGAGAAAGCTATTAGAAGCTGCGCAACTCACAAAAACAAAAGTGAAACTGGTCTGTTCCATTGCAAAAAAGTATGCAGTCTGTTTAAGCCCAAACCTTCACAATGTGTTCCATAGAGAACACAAAGCAGTACATATAACCCCTAACTGTTCCAAATTAATCTCTGAATTAAAGGAGATATTAACCCTTGATCCTATGAATACTTAAAACTCCAGTCCTCTCTTGGAGGGATACGTCTCTGCCATCCTCCTCTAGTGACGAAAAGCAAAGAATGACTGTGCGGGATGGGGGAAGTGGGAGGGATATTCAAGCCTTTGGCTGGGGTGTCTTCGCTTCCTCCTGGTGGCCATGTGTTATATTCCCAACAAGAAATATATATATATCTCAGGGCTCGACAAACTCAGGAGCCAGGAAGCCACTGGCTCCTAGAATTTTACACTTGGCTCCTAACTTTTTGGGTTATTCTCCATATATCTATTTACAATGTTCACTGTCTGGCTCCAAAATATTCTTACTGGCCCCACATTTTTAAACAGATTTGTTGAGCACTGATAGAGATATATATCTCAGCCCTAGTTCATGTGTGCCATATAGCTAACACTGTGCTCACTCCTGTGGAGTTACCTATAAATAAGCACGGATTGGCCAAAATGCAAGTCTGTCAAAAGAACTGAAATACAGTTATCAATACACATACACATGTAGTTAAAGCATATTTTAAATGGTTTTAAAGGGGCAGAAGACATTTTTCAAATTACTTCTGTTATCAAACTGATTTGTTTCTAGGTTTCCTTTGTTGATAAGCATACGTAGAAACCTAGCTGGTGATTGGTGGCTGTGCACATACGCCTCACCATGGGCTCATCAGATCTCTTCAGCTATGTTCCAGTAATATATTGCTGCTCTGGCACTAACCAACTATGCATTTAACCCAATTTACAGGAGTAAAACACATAACTATATGAAAACAACCGTAAAACAATTAAAGGGACAGTCTACAATAGATTTTTTTATTGTTTTAAAATATAGATAATCCCTTTATTACCCATTCCCCAGTTTTGCATAACCAACAGTTATAGTAATATACGTTTTACCTGTGCTTACCTTGTATTTAAAGGACCAGTCAACACAGTAGATTTGCATAATCAACAAATGCAAGATAACAAGACAATGCAATAGCACTTAGTCTGAACTTCAAATGGAGTAGTAGATCTTTTTTCTGACAATTTTAAAAGTTGTCTTTTTCCACCCCCCCCTGTACCATGTGACAGCCATCAGCCATTCACAAATGCATACACACTTATTCTTGCACATGCTCAGTAGGAGCTGTTGACTCAAAAAGTTTAAATATAAAAAGACTGAGCACATTTAGTTAATGGAAGTTGTTTAAAATGGCATGTTCTATCTGAATAATGAAAGTTTAATTTTGATTGAGTGTCCCTTTAAGCCTCCTCTGACAGCAGCCTGATCACATGATTTTTTTTTTATTTATTATTTTAGCATTTTAGCCAATTTGTGCTGTGTTGTGCACAACTCCACAGACGTGAGCACGTTATCTTTATGGCCCACATGAACTAGCAGTCTCCTGTTGTGAAAAGCTAATTAAGTATGTGATAAGAGCCTTTCTATAGAGCCTTAGAAACCGGCAGAAATTTAGGAGGTTTAAAAGTTATAAACTATATTAATATAACAATGATGGCTGTGCAAAACTGGGCAATAGGTAGTAAAGGCATTATCTATCTTTTTAAACAAAAATAATTTTAGTGTAGACTGTCCCTTTAATTGTATAACACATTAGAACATTCCAATTTTGCAATTTTATGCAGGCAGCTCTGCACTATTTATTTTATTAGAGATATACGGTCACTATAATTTATACAGTCACTTTCTATTGTATACAGATAACGTACCTTTTCGTATACACGATTAAGGAAGCAACATGAGAATCAATAAGCCTGATCTTATTACATGGGATATCTAGTTCAGTAATCCAATTATATAAATTAAGTGATTTATAGCCAGGGAGTATAGACGCACAATAGTTTGTTACTGAGAACCAGTACAAAAGGGGATGCATGTTTTTCTCTTTTGCCAAGACACTTGGAGTATAACCTGAGGTTTACTTTTGGAGTAAGAACTGTCCTAGTGCAAAGTATTATTTTTTTTATGTATTTCCAAAAAACATTTTTATAATATGTGAATTGATCTTTCTCTGCTCAGTAGCAGCTTCCTGGACGACAATATCTACATAAGTGAATACCGTATTTTTCGCTCCATATGACGCACTTTTTTCCCCTTCAAAAGTAAGGGGAAATGTCTGTGCGTCTTATGGAGCGAATGTGACTGCCTTTGATAAAAAAAAAATTAAGTGAATGACACAGCCCAGTGACCTGGCTGGCTGACCCTATTATTGCTTTAAAGTTGTTGGCACTGTGGAGGTCTTTGCACGCCGCGAGTGCCTGTGTTGTCAGACTCCGTCTCAGAGTCATAGAGTGGAGGACTGGAGCGCGAGGCGGAGAAGACAGAGGGAGAAATCCTGCGGGATGAGCCGCCTGTCATCTCCAAGTGAGTCATGATACAGGCTCACACACTGCAGCAGCAGCACCATCCATCTGAGCCAGGTGAGGTGGTGACTGAGTGAGCCCTCCGCTGCTGCGTGCAGAAGACAGTCGACGTGTGAGGAGCATGTGAGTAGGTAGGAATGGTTGCAGCACTGGTGGGGGTCTCTGAGGAGCCGGCATTTCTTGGAATGGGGGGGGGGGGGGCTCTATGAGGAGGGCATTTGAATTTCTACTAGAATGGGGCCTGGGGGGGTCTCTCTGACTCTGAGGGGGCCGAAAGCGGCCGGGCACACACAGTATGAGTGTCAGTCATTAATTTAAAAATGACTTCTTCATTAGTTACAGTACCGGTAGTTTCCTTCCTGTCCTGATAATAATTATATTGGCATCAATTGATGGTTGACCTGGCAGTAAGCAGCCAGCACCCAGGTTCTTTATTCCACTGTTGACTGCTGTTCTACACCATTTGATTCAGAATATTTTTTTTTGTTTTTTTCCCCTCTAAAAACTAGGTGCGTCTTATGGAGAGAAAAATACAGCATTTGCTTCACAAGTGTATAGCATTAGATACATGAAAGGGCAGAAGGTATTGGGCAAGTAGACAGTTATTTTACCTTTAGCATTACAAAAGGTTCTTGGGGGGGGGACAGTTAATAAATATGCTATAAAAAAAAGAGACATAACTATCTGTCATGATTCAGAAAGAGCATATATTTTATTTTATTTTTTTAAACTTTCCTATTTACTTCTGTTATCAAATATGCTTCATTCACTTGGTATCCTTTGTTGAAGGAGCAGCAAGTCACTACTGGGAGCTAGCTGAACAAAGGTAAGCCAATGAGAAGAGGTTTATATTTGCAGTCACCAAATTAGCAGCTAGATCCCAGTAGTGAATTGCTGCTCCTTAGCCTACCTAGGTATTCTTCTCAACAAAGGAAACCAAGAAAACAAAGCAAATCAGATTTTTTTCTTTTTGTTTCTGGTAAATTCCAATTTAAAAAAAAAATCACATCATTTTGCCTTAAAAAAAATGGACAATTATATTAGTTTTTTAAATACTGAAAATATAAAAGTGTAAAGGTTTAGTTTCTATAAAGTACTTTAATTCCTCAGAAGTAATAGGCACCGCCATGTTTGAACTAGCTTTCAATAAATGTATCTATGCTCCACCCAAATGGGTTTAAAGGGACATTACACTAATTTTTTCTTTGCATAAATGTTTTGTAAATTATCTATTTATATAGCCCATAACGTTTTTTTTGTTTTTTAAATGTATAGTTCTGCTTATTTTTAAATAATTTGCATACAAAGAGAGAAGCGCTCTACCAGGAACGAACAACAGCTCAGTAGCTTGTTCTATGGCGATTTACCACCCGGAAGCAGCCTCTTTTAGACCAGTGTGCTTTTCACAGAAGAAAACTTTCCTGAAGTATATCAGTCTGATCCTGCCAATTAAGGTCAGTCCAGCCCCGAAATACCAGGCAATTCTCCTCTGAACAAGGAACATGACAACCCCAGACGATCGTTTCGGCCTCCTATGGGCCTCGTCAGTGAGGTGCAGCCACATTCCTCTAAGCACACTGGGCAAGGAGTCCACGTCTGGTTTCCCCCATCACCCATAGGGAGACTTCCCCAGGGTCATAATAATTTGCATACAAAGAGAGAAGCGCTCTACCAGGAACGAACAACAGCTCAGTGGCTTGTTCTATGGCGATTTACCACCCGGAAGCAGCCTCTTTTAGACCAGTGTGCTTTTCACAGAAGAAAACTTTCCTGAAGTATATCAGTCTGATCCTACCAATTAAGGCCAGTCCAGCCCCGAAATACCAGGCAATTCTCCTTTGAACAAGGAACATGACAACCCCAGACGATCGTTTCGGCCTCCTATGGGCCTTGTCAGTGAGGTGCAGCCACATTCCTCTAAGCACACTGGGCAAGGAGTCCACGTCTCTTTTTATTTATGCAAATTATGACATTTTGGGAAGTCTCCCTAAGTGTGATGCGGGAATCCAGATGTGGACCCGTTGCTCAGTGTGCCTAGAGGGATATGGCTGCACCTCACTGACGAGGCCCACAATAGGCCGAAACGTACGTCTGGGGTTTTGCTGTTTCTCTTGTTCAGAGAAGGATTGGCTGGTATTTCGGGGCTGGACTGTACTGTAAAGTCAGGATCAGACTGATATGCTTCAGGAAAGTTTTTCTCTGTGAAAGGCACATTTTGAGCAAAAAGAGGCTGCTTCTTGGGTGGTAACTAGCCATAGAACAAGCTATTATGCTATTGTTCGTTTCCAGGTTGAGCGCTTCTCTCTTTTTATTTATTTTTAAATAACATTGCTCTGATTTTCAGACTCCTAACCAAGCCCCAAAGTTTTATGTGAATACCGTCGGCTACCCACTCCAGCTTGCTCCTGTTTGTGTAAAGGGTCTTTTCATATGCAAAAGAAGGGGGAGGGGGGGAGGGGTCTTATTTCCCACTTGCAGTGGCTGTTCCAGCTACCTTTTCAACAGAGCTAAACTGAGAGCTTCTGAGTAAGTTTTTAAACAGTTTTATACTGGATTTTTAGATCAGTATCTGTGCATCTTGTTCTTTATAGTAGTGTCTATTACATGCAGTTATATGAAAATTGGTGTATACTGTCCCTTTAATCAGTTTATGTTACTGTCAGTTTTATATCTGCCTCTAATTGCCTTCAGCAGGGGAAACAGATAAGGAGCAACTTAAGTTCAAAAATGTCAGTGCCCATTACTTTATAGAAACTCTGAATTTTTTTTATTTTTTTTTAAATTTCCATTGAGTTAAATTACAGGAAAAGGGGACAATATATATATTGAATGATTGCAATTGTTTGTTTTTTTAAACTACACATAATTTAACATTTTATATTACAATTTTATAATTTTTAAATATCCCTTTAAGTCAGCACTGATTGGCTAAAATGCAAGTCTGTCAAAAGATCGGAACTAAAGGGGCAGTCTGCAGAGGTTAATATACAAGGTAATTATAAAAGGTAAAAAGTATATTAATATAACCGTTTTGGTTATGCAAAACTGGGAAATGTGTAATAAAGGGATTATAAACATTTTCAATTAAATAAAATCCTCAATCCACATGAAATTAGTCGCATAATTTATGATACAGGAGCAAGACATAAGAAGCACTGGTTATGTCAAATAAGGCCAGGTCTGTGATATTTCTGAGGAGCTGCTGACAGACAGTGATAAGAAAATAAATTAGAAGGTGAGTTTTAAATCGAGGACAGAAGAAAAAAGTTTAACTTGTGCTTTAATGGGATGCTGATTTACAAGCAGATTTTTAAAACAAAAATAAAAAAGGAAAAAACTAAATTTATGCTTACCTGATAAATTTATTTCTCTTGCGATGTATCGAGTCCACGGATTCATCCAATACTTGTGGGATATTCTCCTTCCCAACAGGAAGTGGCAAAGAGAGCACCCACAGCAGAGCTGTCTATATAGCTCCTCCCTTAGCTCCACCCCCCAGTCTTTCGACCAAAGGCTAGGAAGAAAAAGGAGAAACTATAGGGTGCAGTGGTGACTGAAGTTTTTTGAATAAAAATATACTACCTGTCTTAAATAGACAGGGCGGGCCGTGGACTCGATACATCGCAAGAGACAGAAATTTATCAGGTAAGCATAAATTTTGTTTTCTCTTGCAAGATGTATCGAGTCCACGGATTCATCAAATACTTGTGGGATACCAATACCAAAGCTTTAGGACACGGACGAAGGGAGGGACAAGACAGGTACCTAAACAGAAGGCACCACTGCTTGTAGAACCTTTCTCCCAAAAATAGCCTCCGAAGAAGCAAAAGTATAACATTTGGAAAATTTGGAAAAAGTATGAAGCGAAGACCAAGTCGCCACCATACAAATCTGTTCAACAGAAGCCTCATTTTTAAAAGCCCATGTGGAAGCCACTGCTCTAGTAGAATGAGCAGTAATCCTTTCAGGAGGCTGCTGGCCAGCAGTCTCATAAGCCAAACGGATGATGCTTTTCAGCCAAAAAGAAAGAGAGGTAGCCGTAGCCTTTTGACCTCTCCGTTTACCAGAATAGACAACAAACAACGAAGATGTTTGACGAAAATCTTTAGCTGCTTGTAAGTAGAACTTTAAAGCACGAACCACATCAAGATTGTGCAACAGACGTTCCTTCTTGGAAGAAGGATTAAGACACAGATAAGGAACAACAATCTCCTGATTGATATTCCTATTAGAAACAACCTTAGGAAGGAATCCAGGTTTGGTACGCAAAACCACCTTATCAGCTTGGAAAACAAGATAAGGTGAGTCACACTGTAAAGCAGATAACTCAGAAACTCTTCGAGCCGAAGAGATAGCTACTAAAAACAGAACTTTCCAAGATAGAAGCTTAATATCTATGGAATGCATAGGTTCAAACGGAACCCCTTGAAGAACTTTAAGAACTAAGTTTAAGCTCCAAGGCAGAGCAACAGGTTTGAATACAGGCTTGATCCTGACTAAACGCCTGAACGTCTGGGACATGTGCCAGACGTTTGTGTAAAAGTATAGACAAAGCAGATATCAGTCCTTTCAAGGAACTAGCTGATAATCCCTTCTCCAATCCTTCTTGGAGAAAAGACAATATCCTAGGAATCCTAATCTTACTCCATGAGTAACCCTTGGATTTACACCAACAAAGATATTTTCGCCATATCTTATGAGAGATTTTCCTGGTGACAGGCTTTCTAGCCTGAATCAGGGTATCAATGACCGACTCAGAAAACCCACGCTTTGATAAAATCAGGTGTTCAATCTCCAAGCAGTTAGACACAGAGAAATTAGATTTGGATGCTTGAATGGACCCTGGAATAGAAGGTCCTGCCTCATCGGCAGAGTCCACGGTGGAACCGATGATATGTCCACCAGATCTGCATACCAAGTCCTGCGTGGCCACGCAGGCGCTATCAAAATCACCAAAGCTCTCTCCTGCTTGATTCTGGCAATCAGACGTGGAAGGAGAGGAAACGGTGGAAATACATAGGCCAGGTTGAAGAACCAGGGCACTGCTAGAGCATCTATCAGTACTGCCTGGGGATCCCGGGACCTAGACCCGTAACAAGGAAGCTTGGCATTCTGACAAGATGCCATCAGATCTAATTCTGGTGTGCCCCATAGCCGAGTCAGCTGGGCAAATACTTCCGTATGGAGCTCCCACTCCCCCGGATGAAAAGTCTGGCGACTTAGGAAATCCGCCTCCCAGTTCTCTACCCCTGGGATATGGATTACTGAAAGATGGCAAGAGTGAGTTTCCGCCCATCGGATTATTTTGGTCACCTCCATCATCGCTAGAGAACTCCGTGTTCCTCCTTGATGATTGATATAAGCTACAGTCGTGATGTTGTCCGACTGAAATCTGATGAACTTGGCCGCAGCTAGCTGAGGCCACGCCTGAAGAGCATTGAATATCGCTCTCAGTTCTAGAATGTTTATTGGGAGGAGAGCTTCCTCCTGAGACCATAAGCCCTGAGCTTTCAGGGAGTTCCAGACTGCACCCCAGCCCAGTAGGCTGGCATCTGTCGTTACTATGAGCCACTCTGGCCTGCGGAAACACATTCCCAGAGACAGGTGGTCCTGAGACAACCACCAGAGAAGAGAATCTCTGGTCTCCTGATCCAGATGTATTTGAGGAGATAAATCTGCATAATCCCCATTCCACTGTTCGAGCATGCATAGTTGCAGTGGTCTGAGGTGTAGGCGGGCAAAAGGAACTATGTCCATTTCCGCTACCATAAGTCCGATTACCTCCATACACTGAGCCACTGATGGCCGAGGAATGGAATAAAGAGCTCGGCAGGTGGTTATGAGTTCTGATTTCCTGACCTCCGTCAGAAATACTTTCATTTCTACGGAGTCTATCAGAGTCCCTAAAAAGGAAACTCTTGTGAGAGGGAAGAGAGAACTCTCTTTTATGTTCACCATCCACCCATGAGATCTCAGAAAAGCCAACACGATGTCCGTGTGGGACTTGGCTAGCTGGAAAGTCGACGCTTGATTTAAGATGTCGTCTAGATAAGGTGTGACTGCTATGCCCCGTGGTCTTAGCACCACCAAAAGGGACCATAGCACCTTTGTGAAAATTCTGAGAGCTGTGGCCAACCCGATTGGAAAGGCCACAAACTGGTAATGCCTGTCCAGAAAGGTGAATCTGAGGAATTGATGATGATGATCTCTGTGAATAGGGATGTGCAGATATGCATCCTTTAAGTCCACGGTGGTCATATATTGACCCTCCTGGATTAGAGGCAGAATGGTCGCCATCTTGAATGATGGTACCCTGAGGAATTTGTTTAGAATTTTGAGATCCAAGATTGGTCTGAAAGTTCCTTCTTTTTTGGGAACCTCAAACAGGTTTGAGTAAAACCCTAGCCCTTGTTCCGCTTTTGGAACTGGGCTAATCACTCCCATGGTATGTAGGTCTTCTACACAGAGTAAGAACGCCTCTCTATTTGTCTGGTTTGTAGACAATTGAGAAATGTGAAATCTCCCCCTTGGGGGGGGGGGGGGGAGTCTTTGAAGTCCAGAAGATAACCCTGGGTAACAATTTCTAAAACCCAGGAATCGTGAACATCTCTTGCCCAAGCCTGGGCGAAGAGAGAGAGTCTGCCCCCTACTAGATCCGGCCCCGGATCGGGGGCTACCCCTTCATGCTGTCTTAGAGGCAGCAGCAGGCTTCTTGGCCTGTTTACCCTTGTTCCAAGCCTGGTAAGGTTTCCAGACTGACTTGGATTGGGCAAAATTCCCCTCTTGCTTCGTAGCTGGGGAAGAGTAAGAGGGACCACCCTTGAAGTTCCGAAAGGAATGAAAATTATTTTGTTTGGTGCTCATTTTATTTGTTTTATCCTGAGGGAGGGCATGGCCTTTCCCTCCAGTGACGTCTGAAATAATCTCTTTCAGTTCAGGCCCAAATAGGGTCTTCCCCTTGAAAGGGATGTTCAAAAGTTTAGATTTTGATGACATATCAGCAGACCAGGACTTAAGCCATAAAGCCCTGCGCGCTAAAACGGCAAAACCTGAATTCTTTGCCGCTAATTTAGCCAGTTGAAAAGCAGCATCTGTAATGAAAGAATTAGCCAGCTTAAGGGCCTTAATTCTATCCATAATATCCTCTAATGGAGTCTCCATCTGAAGAGCCTCTTCTAGAGCTTCGAACCAGAAAGCAGCTGCAGTAGTTACAGGAACAATGCATGCAATAGGTTGGAGAAGAAAACCTTGATGAACAAAAATTTTCTTTAGGAGACCCTCTAATTTTTTATCCATAGGATCTTTGAAAGCACAACTGTCTTCGATAGGTATAGTTGTACGCTTGGCGAGAGTAGAAATAGCTCTCTCCACCTTAGGGACTGTCTGCCACGAGTCCCGCATGGTGTCACATATGGGAAACATTTTCTTAAAAACAGGAGGGGGAGCAAACGGTATACCTGGTCTATCCCACTCCTTAGTAACAATGTTCGCAATCCTCTTAGGGACTGGAAAAACATCAGTGTAACAGGAACCTCTAAATATTTGTCCATTTTACACAATTTCTCTTGGACCACTATAGGGTCACAATCATCCAGAGTCGCTAATACATCTCTGAGCAACAAGCGGAGGTGTTCTAGCTTAAATTTAAAGGCCGTCATATCAGAATCTGTCTGAGGGAGCGTCTTCCCTGAATCAGAAATCTCTCCCTCAGACAGCAAATCCCTTACCCCTACTTCAGAACATTGTGAGGGTATATTGGATACGGCTACTAAAGCGTCAGAAGGTTCAGTATTTGTTGTTAACCCAGAGTGCTATAATACGCTCTTTAAAATTTATAGACATATCAATGCAAGTGGGACACATTCTAAGAGGGGGTTCCACAATGGCTTCTAAACACATTGAACAAGGAGTTTCCTTGATGTCAGACATGTTAAACAGGCTAGTAATGAAACAAGCAAGCTTGGAAAACACTTTATTCAAAGTAAACAGTACTTACAAAAAAACGATACTGTGCCTTTAAGAGAAAAAAAGGATGCACAAACTCTGCAAAACAGTGTAAAAAAAAGCAGAAAACTTTTCGAAATTTTTACAGTGGAATTATAAAGCCTTAGTATGATTGCCCCACCAATCAAATAAACGATTAACCCCTTAATGGAAAAACACCGGTATAAAAACGTTCAGCACCTTGCCACAGCTCTGCTGAGGCGCCTACCTGCCCTTAGTGATAGATTTGTGGGGGAAAAGCTTCCTTTAGGCCTTCAAGTACAGTATGGCCCTCCGGAGTAGCAGTTGGATGTCTTGTGTGCAAAATAAACTGCGCATCTGAGGCATGAAAAGAGGCCCCTCCCACCTCACTCGACGTCAGTGGGGCCTAAAAGAAACACACCAAAGTGTTTCTAAACTAGCCATGTGGGTTAATAACCCTTGAATAAGCCATAATGGAGTTCCCAAAGTCCCTAAAACGTTAATCTCTCTTAATAAAAAACTTTTTCTTATAAGTGCCACCAGTAACAATTTAGCCTTTGTGCAAGCTGGGATTCCATACTATGTCTCTGAATACAGCTTACTCTTCCCTCATGGAGAAAATGTCAGCCTTTTCTAGAATTATCACAGTCTGTCTAGAAAAAAATTGACTGAACATACCTCAAAGCAGCTTAGCATGCAAACCGTTCCCCCAACTGGAGTTTTCCTGTACTCCTCAGCCTCTGTGGGAACAGCAGTGGATCTTAGTTACAAAGTGCTAAGGTCATCATCCTCCTTGCAGAAATCTTCATCCCTTTTCTGCTAGAGAGTGAATAGTACACACCGGTACCATTTAAAATAACAAACTTTTGCTTGAGAAAATAAAAACTAACATTTTTGTCACCACACTCACTTTACCCTTCCTAGCTGTTAGAGTAGGCAAAGAGAATGAATGGGGGGGGAGCTAAGGGAGGAGCTATATAGACAGCTCTGCTGTGGGTGCTCTTTGCCACTTCCTGTTGGGAAGGAGAATATCCCACAAGTATTGGATGAATCCGTGGACTCGATACATCTTGCAAGAGAAATAAAGTTTTTATAATTTTTATTTTTATTTACAAATGTGATAAGTTGAAGGGATGTATGGTGGAAATCCCACACGGCCTTGGAAAAGAGAGCCTCCTGGTGATAATCAGAAGAAGCTGACCAAGTATTTAAAGGTGTATTGCAATCATAGCAGTCAATTTCTAAAATTCATCATATCATTTTATTAATCAATTAATGTTTTTAGGTAATTATGAGTTTAATCACCACAAACATGGTTAAACATTATTCAATTTGCTCTCTCTTTTTTTCCATTTAAAATCTGATTATTATTTTTAATAAAATGCTTTTTGAGGAAAACAAAAATCTATCTAGATACTTTCTATTTATGATACATTATAATCTAAAGGGTACTCATCCTGAAATATAAATTAGTTTAATTATAAAGCAAAATGCTGTATATTCATGGCTGAAATGTTAAATTTTGTTGGTAAATTAATTCCATTAATCTATTCACTCCCAGAGGTTTCAGATTATTTTGAACATTTTTTCTATCTTGAAGATCTTAATCACATATTGTTTTTTTAAAGGGACATTATCTGAAACCCAAAATTTTCTTTCATGATTAAGCATACGATTTTTATCCTTTGGTATCCTTTGTTAAAGGAGAGCGGTAATTTTCTACTGGGGCCTAGGTGAACACATTGGGTGAGACAATGACAATCAGCTAGCTCACAGTATTGCATTGATTTGAGCCTACTTATGTATGATTTTTAATAATGGATACCAAAGAGAACAAAGCAAATTCGATAAGAAAAGTCAATTGGAAAATTGTTAAATATTGCATCTGAATCATGAACATTTAAAGGGACACTGAACCCAATTTTTTTTCTTTTGTGATTCAGATAGAGCATGTGATTTTAAACAACTTTCTAATTTACTCCTATTATCAATTTTTCTTCGTTCTCTTGCTTTCTTTATTTGAAAAAGAAGGCATCTAAGCTATTTTTTTGGTTCAGAACCATGGAAAGCACTTGTTTATTGGTAGGTGAATTTACCCACCAATCAGCAAGAACAACACAGTGTGTTCACCGAAAATGGGCCGGCATCTAAACTTCCATTCTTGCATTTCAAATAAAGATACCAAGAGAATGAAAATAATTTGATAATAGGAGTAAATTAGAAAGGTGTTTAAAAATTGCATGCTCTATCTGAAACACAATAGAAAAAATTTGGGTTCAGTGTCCCTTTAATTTTCATTTTACTGTCCCTTTAATGCCACTGCTCCCCTGCAAATATATGTACACAAAACCAAAATCAGTAATGGTCTGATATAACTGGAAAAAATAGTCTAAAAAATTAATTTAAAAATGAAAATCATGATTTTAATCTGTTTTACCGACTAGTGATGTAAATCAATTTGGTTTAAATCAAATCCACCCTGGAATCAACCCATACTAAGCTTCAAGAAGCTGAATAGAAGATTGTTTTGAGTGTAATAGATCTGCACAAGGAGCTACGTTTGAGGAGGAAGGGGGGGGGGGTTTGGCAAGCATTTCAAATTAAATAAAAATGCTATTGATTTAGTTAAATAAAACTTTAAAATTGTTAAGATAATTATTTTTCCCCTTCCAATAAAGTACAGCTGAAAGGTTAATCAAATATGAATAATTAACCTATTAAAAGGGACATAAAACAAGTTGGGATAGAGACAAAATAATATAATATGCACTTTAATTACTTTACCTGAAAATGTATACTGCAGTGCCTCACCATTAACCCTTTCTTTTTAGTTTCTGAATTGTAAAGCTCTAGCTCCCCCCACACAATTCCTTTTATGGCTGTATCTATGTTTATTGTTCTTTTGGTAAAATGCAAAAGTGAATAGGGATTATCTGCTGGAGCATACCTAGAAGCTGTGAACTCAGTTGAAATACAATGCCTGTGTCGAAACACTGATAAGAGGGGTGGAGTTAGCTGCTCCAGGCAGTTTAGCTATGTAATTCATTTTGCTTATTTTTGAAAATTATTTAAAAAAAAAAAAAAAAACAAAAAAAAAAAAAACAGACTACAACCTTACCAGCAATTTTTAATCATTTTTTTTATGCAAACTATTTTAAATTAATTAGCACTTTTAAGATATGCACAGATCTCAACCGGTTTTATAGCACTTTATACTGGAGATAGTTCACCTCCCAATAATTTAACCTTTCAATGCCATTACGGTGTTCTATTCCATCCTAACCGTGCCAGGCTTTAGCGCCGTTAGGACGGAATAGACCTACCTAGCCGTTGGGGGAACTTAAGCCAACGGTGCTTCCAGGATGTGATCTAGGTCTGGAGGGCGTGCCTAGCGTCATAGGGACGCCCCCCCCGATCCCATCATTGAAATCTCGCGATTGCGTGTCCGATGCAGACAAATTAATCTTGTCAAAGGGTTAAATCAAATTTCAATGATCTGTCTATGTATCTAATGAAATAAAACAAAAACAGTGGTCTGATATAACTGGAAAAATAATCTGAAAAGTTAGCAATCTAAAAATGAAAAGTACGATTTAATCAGTCTTACTGACTAGTGATTAAAATCAAATCCACCCTGAATAAAAGTGTTTATTTTTGTATTATTTTTCTCTTCTAAGTATGTATCTAAATTGAAGAGAAAAAAAAAAAGTGTCTACACATAGAATTGGATAGTTCACGCAAATATTACACATAAAAAAGTGAAAATATAAAAGGCCATATTATAAATAATAGTTGCAAGTGTGTGAAAAAACAAATTTCCAGTGATGATATGCAGGTTTTTTAATAATAAAAAAAAAAAAAAAAAAAAAAAAGACACATACACTACCTTTATAGAACTGATTATACCAAAATATTCTGCTAAAACAGACTGCCAGAGGCATAATTTGAATTCCAATCTTTTGAAGGACAGACAGACTGAATAATTTCTCAAACTAACTGTCTTGGTCTGCCTTGATTTATTAAGCAGAAATGTTCCATAAGCAGACATTGTTTTAAACAATCACAATGAGAAGACATTGAAAAGCTCAACTCATTGTCTTAGATCTTGAAGAAATGTTTATACAAAAAAGACAAATATATTTGTTAATTAATGCAACAAATGTAATATATAACTACTATTTCAAAAATATACCAACAAACGTGATAATAGTAAAAAATAATAATAATGAGATATATATATATATTTATATACACATATACTGATGAAGGGGAAGTTGTCTCTGAAAACGTTTCATTAAATTTGAATCTGTTTTTTTTCCTAAGACCCGAGAGTGCATTTTCTTTGTGGAATATACATACATACACACACGCATATATATATATATATATACACATATACATATATATATATATATATATATATATATATATATATATATATATATATATATATATATATATACATACATATATATACACACACACACACACACACAGCTATGTAAGGTAGGTTGTCAAAATGAGGTGACGCCATCTGCGAAATCAGAAGATTGGAATTATTTCTTATAAATTTCAATTAACAAATTTTATTGAATGCTATATGTATATAATGCTATATTTCTGGTATTTTGGTCTGGTGAAAAAAGAAAAAAAAAAACAAAGTATGATTTGTGTAGGTACTTTTAAATAAAATTTAAGTATTATTCAAAATCAATTTTTTTTAAATATAAAAAGTAAAGTGCAATATATTTTAAAAATGCTATCTTCTAGATGTAAAAAAGTACCCAAAATGCACTTTGTTTTGCATAAGTCAATGTAACACCAAGGTTGGTGAACCATTCATTGGGCCAGATTTATGAAGCGCAGGGAGAATTCTCTGTGTAGTTCTCCTCAGCTCTCCTTTAGAGAAGCCATCTGTTCTCTCAAATTTATCAAAAAAATGTTTTTTTTCTGCTTCTCCATAGGAGAGTTAAGGAGATGTAATGATACATTTCTCCAATTGTGTTGCTTTCAACAATGTCTGTGTATCTAGAAAAATAAACTGTTCAAAAGCCACATATATTGTGAAGTTTCAGCCTCTCTCAATCAAATAATATTTCAAATCATCTTAGGGAAGAAAAAGGAAACTAGGGGGCAGTCCCAAGTACTGGTAATTGTGCATTTCCCACGAGGCACTTCAGGAATGTATCTTGTTGCAGCAGAGCAATTAAAACCAAACATAAAAAAAGGACATCAATCTCAAAATGAAACCCCAATAAAATGCTACATTACACACAGTAACAATGCAACATACATAACTTATCCTGCCTGCTTTTCTGTGATTTGTCTCTGCACTGAGAGATACTGGGGTATATACTGCAAACCTAGATGGACACTGTGCTGGAGAATGTTCTGTCATTCATATGAAAGAGCATCATTTAAAAAGGGACAGTCTACACTGAAATCATTATTGTTTAAAAAGATAGATAACACCTTTACTATCCATTCCCCAGATTTGCACAACCAACATTGTTATATTAATATACTTTATAACATTTAAACATCTAAATTTCGGCCTGTTTCAAAGGCTCTATTGACAGACTCTTAATCACATGCTTTTTTATTTGCTCTTCACAACAGGAGACTGCTAGTTCATGTGGGCCATATAGATAACAATGTATTCACACCCGAGGGAGTTATTTACGAGTCAGCACAACACAGTACTAATTTAGCTTAAATGCAAATCAATAGATAATAAATAAAAAGTCATGTGATCAGGGGGTTGTCAGAAGATGCTTAGATACAAGTTAATCAGAGGTAAAAAGTGTATTAATATAACTGTTGGTTATGCAAACTGGGGAATGGGTAATAAAAGGATTATCTATCTTTAAAAACAATAACAATTCTATTGTACTGTCCCTTTAAACATGCTTTTTATTTTCCTACAAATGTTCATTAGCTGGTAGAACCTCTTTTATATGGATTACACAATTTATTTTTAGAGCAGTGTCCTTTTAAAGGTGTGCTGTAAATTTTTCTCACATTTAATGCTTATTGGCCATGTAAGAGAGAAGAAGAGAAATACCACTTAAGGACACTTTTTTTGTTAACAAGTTAAATAGTTTTCAATGCTCTGAAAAACGAAATTTATGCTTACCTGATAAATGTATTTCTTGACATGGTGAGTCCACGGATCATCATCAATTACTGTTGGGAATATCACTGCTGGCCAGCAGGAGGAGGCAAAGGGCACCACAGCAAAGCTGATAAGCATCACTTCCTACCCACAATCCCCCAGTCATTCGACCAAAGGAGAGAAAGGAAGCAACACAAGGTGCAGAGGATTATACGGAAAACAACGGTCCGAAATATACAGGGCGGGCCGTGGACTCACCATGTCAAGAAAGAAATAAAATTTATCAGGTAAGCATAAATTTTGTTTTCTTTCTAATGACACGGTGAGTCCACGGATCATCATCTATTACTGTTGGGAATCAATACCCAAGCTAGAGGACACAGATGATAAGGGAGGGACAAGACAGGTAACCTAAACAGAAGGCACCACTGCTTGAAAAACATTTCTCCAAAAGGAGCCTCAGCCAAGGCAAATTATAAAACTATCAAATTTGAAACATTCAGAAAAATGTAAGCAGAGAGAACCAAGTTGCAGCCTTGCAAATCTGATCAACAGAAGCTTCATTCTTGAAAACCCACGAAGCAGATACAGCCCTAGAGAAAACAGAATTTATGTTTACCTGATAAATTACTTTCTCCAACGGTGTGTCCGGTCCACGGCGTCATCCTTACTTGTGGGATATTCTCTTCCCCAACAGGAAATGGCAAAGAGCCCAGCAAAGCTGGTCACATGATCCCTCCTAGGCTCCGCCTACCCCAGTCATTCGACCGACGTTAAGGAGGAATATTTGCATAGGAGAAACCATATGGTACCGTGGTGACTGTAGTTAAAGAAAATAAATTATCAGACCTGATTAAAAAAAACCAGGGCGGGCCGTGGACCGGACACACCGTTGGAGAAAGTAATTTATCAGGTAAACATAAATTCTGTTTTCTCCAACATAGGTGTGTCCGGTCCACGGCGTCATCCTTACTTGTGGGAACCAATACCAAAGCTTTAGGACACGGATGAAGGGAGGGAGCAAATCAGGTCACCTAAATGGAAGGCACCACGGCTTGCAAAACCTTTCTCCCAAAAATAGCCTCAGAAGAAGCAAAAGTATCAAACTTGTAAAATTTGGTAAAAATGTGCAGTGAAGACCAAGTCGCTGCCCTACATATCTGATCAACAGAAGCCTCGTTCTTGAAGGCCCATGTGGAAGCCACAGCCCTAGTGGAATGAGCCGTGATTCTTTCGGGAGGCTGCCGTCCGGCAGTCTCGTAAGCCAATCAGATGATGCTTTTAATCCAAAAAGAGAGAGAGGTAGAAGTTGCTTTTTGACCTCTCCTTTTACCGGAATAAACAACAAACAAGGAAGATGTTTGTCTAAAATCCTTTGTAGCATCTAAATAAAATTTTAGAGCGCGAACAACATCCAAATTGTGCAACAAACGTTCCTTCTTTGAAACTGGTTTCGGACACAGAGAAGGTACGATAATCTCCTGGTTAATGTTTTTGTTAGAAACAACTTTTGGAAGAAAACCAGGTTTAGTACGTAAAACCACCTTATCTGCATGGAACACCAGATAAGGAGGAGAACACTGCAGAGCAGATAATTCTGAAACTCTTCTAGCAGAAGAAATTGCAACTAAAAACAAAACTTTCCAAGATAATAACTTAATATCAACGGAATGTAAGGGTTCAAACGGAACCCCCTGAAGAACTGAAAGAACTAAGTTGAGACTCCAAGGAGGAGTCAAAGGTTTGTAAACAGGCTTAATTCTAACCAGAGCCTGAACAAAGGCTTGAACATCTGGCACAGCTGCCAGCTTTTTGTGAAGTAACACAGACAAGGCAGAAATCTGTCCCTTCAGGGAACTAGCAGATAATAATTTTTCCAATCCTTCTTGAAGGAAGGATAGAATCTTAGGAATCTTAACCTTGTCCCAAGGGAATCCTTTAGATTCACACCAACAGATATATTTTTTCCAAATTTTGTGGTAAATCTTTCTAGTTACAGGCTTTCTGGCCTGAACAAGAGTATCGATAACAGAATCTGAGAACCCTCGCTTCGATAAGATCAAGCGTTCAATCTCCAAGCAGTCAGCTGGAGTGAAACCAGATTCGGATGTTCGAACGGACCCTGAACAAGAAGGTCTCGTCTCAAAGGTAGCGTCCAAGGTGGAGCCGATGACATATTCACCAGATCTGCATACCAAGTCCTGCGTGGCCACGCAGGAGCTATCAAGATCACCGACGCCCTCTCCTGATTGATCCTGGCTACCAGCCTGGGGATGAGAGGAAACGGCGGGAACACATAAGCTAGTTTGAAGGTCCAAGGTGCTACTAGTGCATCCACTAGAGCCGCCTTGGGATCCCTGGATCTGGACCCGTAGCAAGGAACTTTGAAGTTCTGACGAGAGGCCATCAGATCCATGTCTGGAATGCCCCACAGCTGAGTGACTTGGGCAAAGATTTCCGGATGGAGTTCCCACTCCCCCGGATGCAATGTCTGACGACTCAGAAAATCCGCTTCCCAATTTTCCACTCCTGGGATGTGGATAGCAGACAGGTGGCAGGAGTGAGACTCCGCCCATAGAATGATTTTGGTCACTTCTTCCATCGCTAGGGAACTCCTTGTTCCCCCCTGATGGTTGATGTACGCAACAGTTGTCATGTTGTCTGATTGAAACCGTATGAACTTGGCCCTCGCTAGCTGAGGCCAAGCCTTGAGAGCATTGAATATCGCTCTCAGTTCCAGAATATTTATCGGTAGAAGAGATTCTTCCCGAGACCAAAGACCCTGAGCTTTCAGGGATCCCCAGACCGCGCCCCAGCCCATCAGACTGGCGTCGGTCGTGACGATGACCCACTCCGGTCTGCGGAATGTCATCCCTTGTGACAGGTTGTCCAGGGACAGCCACCAACGGAGTGAGTCTCTGGTCCTCTGATTTACTTGTATCTTCGGAGACAAGTCTGTATAGTCCCCATTCCACTGACTGAGCATGCACAGTTGTAATGGTCTTAGATGAATGCGCGCAAAAGGAACTATGTCCATTGCCGCTACCATCAAACCGATCACTTCCATGCACTGCGCTATGGAAGGAAGAGGAACGGAATGAAGTATCCGACAAGAGTCTAGAAGTTTTGTTTTTCTGGCCTCTGTCAGAAAAATCCTCATTTCTAAGGAGTCTATTATTGTTCCCAAGAAGGGAACCCTTGTTGACGGAGATAGAGAACTCTTTTCCACGTTCACTTTCCATCCGTGAGATCTGAGAAAGGCCAGGACAATGTCCGTGTGAGCCTTTGCTTGAGGAAGAGACGACGCTTGAATCAGAATGTCGTCCAAGTAAGGTACTACAGCAATGCCCCTTGGTCTTAGCACAGCTAGAAGGGACCCTAGTACCTTTGTGAAAATCCTTGGAGCAGTGGCTAATCCGAAAGGAAGCGCCACGAACTGGTAATGCTTGTCCAGGAATGCGAACCTTAGGAACCGATGATGTTCCTTGTGGATAGGAATATGTAGATACGCATCCTTTAAATCCACTGTGGTCATGAATAGACCTTCCTGGATGGAAGGAAGAATAGTTCGAATGGTTTCCATCTTGAACGATGGAACCTTGAGAAACTTGTTTAAGATCTTGAGATCTAAGATTGGTCTGAACGTTCCCTCTTTTTTGGGAACTATGAACAGATTGGAGTAGAACCCCATCCCTTGTTCTCTTAATGGAACAGGATGAATCACTCCCATTTTTAACAGGTCTTCTACACAATGTAAGAATGCCTGACTTTTTATGTGGTCTGAAGACAACTGAGACCTGTGGAACCTCCCCCTTGGGGGAAGCCCCTTGAATTCCAGAAGATAACCTTGGGAGACTATTTCTAGCGCCCAAGGATCCAGAACATCTCTTGCCCAAGCCTGAGCGAAGAGAGAGAGTCTGCCCCCCACCAGATCCGGTCCCGGATCGGGGGCCAACATTTCATGCTGTCTTGGTAGCAGTGGCAGGTTTCTTGGCCTGCTTTCCCTTGTTCCAGCCTTGCATTGGTCTCCAAGCTGGCTTGGCTTGAGAAGTATTACCCTCTTGCTTAGAGGACGTAGCACTTTGGGCTGGTCCATTTCTACGAAAGGGACGAAAATTAGGTTTATTTTTTGCCTTGAAAGGCCGATCCTGAGGAAGGGCGTGGCCCTTACCCCCAGTGATATCAGAGATAATCTCTTTCAAGTCAGGGCCAAACAGCGTTTTCCCCTTGAAAGGAATGTTAAGTAGCTTGTTCTTGGAAGACGCATCAGCTGACCAAGATTTCAACCAAAGCGCTCTGCGCGCCACAATAGCAAACCCAGAATTCTTAGCCGCTAACCTAGCCAATTGCAAAGTGGCGTCTAGGGTGAAAGAATTAGCCAATTTGAGAGCATTGATTCTGTCCATAATCTCCTCATAAGGAGGAGAATCCCTATCGACCGCCTTTATCAGCTCATCGAACCAGAAACATGCGGCTGTAGCTACAGGGACAATGCATGAAATTGGTTGTAGAAGGTAACCCTGCTGAACAAACATCTTTTTAAGTAAACCTTCTAATTTTTTATCCATAGGATCTTTGAAAGCACAACTATCCTCTATGGGTATAGTGGTGCGTTTGTTTAAAGTGGAAACCGCTCCCTCGACCTTGGGGACTGTCTGCCATAAGTCCTTTCTGGGGTCGACCATAGGAAACAATTTTTTAAATATGGGGGGAGGGACGAAAGGAATACCGGGCCTTTCCCATTCTTTATTAACAATGTCCGCCACCCGCTTGGGTATAGGAAAAGCTTCTGGGAGCCCCGGGACCTCTAGGAACTTGTCCATTTTACATAGTTTCTCTGGGATGACCAACTTGTCACAATCATCCAGAGTGGATAATACCTCCTTAAGCAGAATGCGGAGATGTTCCAACTTAAATTTAAACGTAATCACATCAGGTTCAGCTTGTTGAGAAATGTTCCCTGAATCAGTAATTTCTCCCTCAGACAAAACCTCCCTGGCCCCATCAGACTGGGTTAGGGGCCCTTCAGAACCATTATTATCAGCGTCGTCATGCTCTTCAGTATCTAAAACAGAGCAGTCGCGCTTACGCTGATAAGTGTTCATTTTGGCTAAAATGTTTTTGACAGAATTATCCATTACAGCCGTTAATTGTTGCATAGTAAGGAGTATTGGCGCGCTAGATGTACTAGGGGCCTCCTGAGTGGGCAAGACTCGTGTAGACGAAGGAGGGAATGATGCAGTATCATGCTTACTCCCCTCACTTGAGGAATCATCTTGGGCATCATTGTCATTGTCACATAAATCACATTTATTTAAATGAATAGGAATTCTGGCTTCCCCACATTCAGAACACAGTCTATCTGGTAGTTCAGACATGTTAAACAGGCATAAACTTGATAACAAAGTACAAAAAACGTTTTAAAATAAAACCGTTACTGTCACTTTAAATTTTAAACTGAACACACTTTATTACTGCAATTGCGAAAAAACATGAAGGAATTGTTCAAAATTCACCAAATTTTCACCACAGTGTCTTAAAACCTTAAAAGTATTGCACACCAAATTTGGAAGCTTTAACCCTTAAAATAACGGAACCGGAGCCGTTTTTAACTTTAACCCCTTTACAGTCCCTGGTATCTGCTTTGCTGAGACCCAACCAAGCCCAAAGGGGAATACGATACCAAATGACGCCTTCAGAAAGTCTTTTCTAAGTATCAGAGCTCCTCTCACATGCGACTGCATGTCATGCCTCTCAAAAACAAGTGCGCAACACCGGCGCGAAAATGAGGCTCTGCCTATGATTTGGGAAAGCCCCTAAAGAATAAGGTGTCTAAAACAGTGCCTGCCGATATTATTATATCAAAATACCCAGAATAAATGATTCCTCAAGGCTAAATATGTGTTAATAATGAATCGATTTAGCCCAGAAAAAGTCTACAGTCTTAATAAGCCCTTGTGAAGCCCTTATTTACGATCTTAATAAACATGGCTTACCGGATCCCATAGGGAAAATGACAGCTTCCAGCATTACATCGTCTTGTTAGAATGTGTCATACCTCAAGCAGCAAGAGACTGCTCACTGTTCCCCCAACTGAAGTTAATTGCTCTCAACAGTCCTGTGTGGAACAGCCATGGATTTTAGTGACGGTTGCTAAAATCATTTTCCTCATACAAACAGAAATCTTCATCTCTTTTCTGTTTCTGAGTAAATAGTACATACCAGCACTATTTCAAAATAATAAACTCTTGATTGAATAATAAAAACTACAGTTAAACACTAAAAAACTCTAAGCCATCTCCGTGGAGATGTTGCCTGTACAACGGCAAAGAGAATGACTGGGGTAGGCGGAGCCTAGGAGGGATCATGTGACCAGCTTTGCTGGGCTCTTTGCCATTTCCTGTTGGGGAAGAGAATATCCCACAAGTAAGGATGACGCCGTGGACCGGACACACCTATGTTGGAGAAAAGAGCTGTAATTCTCTCAAGAGGCTGCTGTCCAGCAGTCTCATAACCAAAGGAATCATACTTCCAACCAAAAGGAAAGAGAAGTAGCTGTCCCAAAGAAACAAACATCCAAACAGAAAACTGGCAAAATCCTTAGTCGCCTGTAGAAAGAAATTAAGAACACGCACAACATTCAAGTTGCGCTACCATCATTTCCTATGGAAAAAAAAAGGATTGGGACATAGACAAGGAACAACAATCTCCTTTATAACACTCCCATCCAACACAAGTTAGGAGGAAAACCTAACTTAATACGAAGAACCACCTTATCTGCAAGAAAGATAAGATAAGTAGAAACACACTGCCAAGCTGAGAGTTCCGAGACTCTCCGAGCAGAAAAGATAGCCTTCCGAGATAACACTTAATATCTACAGAATGTACTACAAAACCCTAAGAACAAGGTTAAGACAAGGTTAATGCTCCAAGGGGGAGTAACCGACATGAAGGACGGGCCCGATTCTGTTCAGACCTGATAAAAAGGATTGCACATCTGGCACGACCGCCAGATAGACAAAGCAGAATCTGACCCCTCAGGGTACTGCTTGTCCCCAGACATCCTAGAGACCAGACAGATTTCTATGATCCTGACTCCACTCCAAGAGAACCCTTGGAGAGACACCAATTAACAAAAATACGCCATATTTTATGGCAAGTCTTCTAGAAACAGGAAAGCAAGCCTGAGTCATGGTCTCCATGACTGACTCGGAATCCCACACTAACACAAAACCAAGTGTTCAATCTTCAAGTAGGCAGCATCAGAGAAACTAGATGAAGACAAAGGAAGGGACCCCGATTCAGAAAGCCTTCCTCATCTCCCTCTAGCTCTGAAATTAAGGGCTCGATTTATTAAGCGAGGGCGGACAGGGGCAAACATATTTGCCCCTGTCTGCCCCAGCTTGCCTCTGGCGGGCATTAATCCGCTGCCGGAATTTATCATTGCATGCGAGCGCTATTTTGCTCTTGCGTGCAACACCGCTCCCTGCCCGCACACAGCCAATCACGTGCAGACAGGAGCTGTCAATCTCCCCGGGCAGCCGAGACTGGGGAGATTGAAATTATCCATCTAAGAGGTGGAAAAAGAGGGTAGGAAGCAGCGGTCTGATGACCACTGCTTAAAAAATACTGACTGCAAGAGAAGGCTTGATAAATCAAGCCCTATATAGGAAGTTGATTTCTACAAAGGCTCACACAGAAAGTTCTACAGCTCTCTTTAAAGTACTGGTTCGTGAAGTTCTGCATCTTCACACAGGGCTCCGCCATCTTGGCGTGCAGGACAGTTAAAGGGACACTAAAGTCAAAATAAAACTTTTATGATTCAGACAGAGCATGCAGTTTCAAGAGACTTTAAAATTTACTTCTGTTATTAAACGTACTTCCATTAGTTGATAGGGTATACGTATACTAGAAAATAGAGAGCAGAGAGAGAGAGCGCCTGATAGTGTAATATCGTCAAGGTCAAACAAGGTACAGGTATAAACAAATCTCTGCCAAATGGATACTCACAAAGAGCTTGGCACTCGCAAGTAGTGCATGTAGGCGGGCTGACCTTTATACAGTAGTCAGTACACTGAATCTATGGTGGTCGTATCAGAGATCTGTAGTGATAGAAACAGAGAACACAGAGGACCAATGGTGCAATATCGTCTGGAAACGAAATGGACACAGCATAGGATACAGCAAGGTGTATACTCACAATGGAGTTGGCACTCCCAAGTAGTGCATTAAGACAGGCTGACCTTCATACAGCAGTCAGCGCGCTGATGGTTAATAGCTGTAGTTGGTGGCTGTAGCTGTTATCGATCTGGGCTTGTCCTCTGCTCACCGACGTGTGTATTGAATATTCAGCTATAGCTGGGCTGTTTAGCTGTAGAAAGTGGATCTTTAAGGTATGCTGTGAATACACCCAAAATATGCACCTGCGGCACGTCACAGGCCTCAGGAGACACGGTGCATATCAAATAATAAGCCACTAAAAATGAGTGACTGAAAAATATTTGTAAAGGAAAATATGTTTAAAATAAGGAAGTCAGCGAACAAACTGTTGAGTAAAAGTAATAAAAGGGGTTTTTTATTTAAGAGCTGTAACAACGCGTTTCTCGGCCGATAAAAGCTCACTGGCCGTTTCATCAGGTAAGTGTATAGGTGTGGCGGGAAAACCACATTTAAAAATACATAGGACGGTCACGATTGGTTAATACATCCACCAATAGCTGACCCAACATATCGTTACATTTAAAATACAATATTTCGCTGACTTCTAAACAAAATCATTTCGTTACATATAATAAAAAAGGGAAAAAGGTGTATACATAGAAACAATGTTGAAAAATATGATTTAAAAGCCACGAACAAAAAACATTTTGTTCTTTAGCTGAATGTTGAGCAACTCGTTATTGTTCTGTTTTAGAGATAGTAAAAAATTGTAGGGACAAATGAGGCCACATAAACCATAGAAAAAGAACATCCAATTTGTAATTCTACTGCTTTGATAGTAAATTAAAAAAATACCAGGTTTGATAGAGTCTATAAAAGTCGTTATAAAAAATGACCAAAAAAAGTGTGTTATGTGAGATAGAATTCTTGTACCTTTCATACATGGTATAATATAACTGAATCTATGTGTTATCAAAAAAAAATGGTATATATGTATTGTGTTTAATTTGAAAAACATCACATTGCAGAGAAAAAAATATATATAATGTATTGTGCCTGTGTAGAGTATGCAGATGATAGTGTAGATAATTTAATAAAATAATATTTATTAGTTAAATGCTGCCAAATCCAAATTAGAATTAAGCCCTGAAGGCCACAGAGTATTTAACTTGTGAATCCAAAAGGTTTCACGTTGTCTTAATTTAATAATTCTGTTGTAATCTGTTGAAGGGGGTATATAGTCTATGGGATAAAATTTGAAAATTTCAGGATTGCCCTGATGTTTGTTAAGGCAATGTTCTGGTATACTATGTTTGATTTTTTTCTTTTTGCAATTTTTGCAATTGCGTAGATGTTCTCCCCACCTCGTTCTTGCTTTTCTTGAGGTGCGACCCACGTACTGGGCCCCACATATACATTCAAGGACATAAATTACAAAAATGGAATTGCAATTTAAGAATTTTTTGATAGGAAAAATTTCCCCAGTTATTTTTGAGGTAAAATTTTTCATACCAGATGGTATGTATTTGCAAGTATTACAGCCTCTTTTTCCACATTTGTAGACTCCTATATGACTGAGAAAATTTGTGTTATTATTGGAATTTTTGTTGCAAAACATGTGTTTCACTTTTTTACTGGGAGCTAGCTTACTCCTCAGAGTAGGAGCCCTAGTGTAAACGATTTTTGGATAACTATCTACTAAATTTTTTAAAATGGGGTCTCTGAGTATTATTGGCCAATGTTTGTTAAGAATATGTCTTATCTGTTTATAATTGTTATTGTATTGGGTGATAAACAATGGTTTTGCTGAAAAATTATCATTCTCTCTTTTTTTATTATGAATTTTATTTTTGTTAAGTAAGGTATCCCTATCTAGAGATCTGGCCTTGTCTCTACAGGTTGTCAAAAGGTCATTAGGATAACCTTTGTCAAGGAACCTTTGATAGATGATTTTACTCTGAAGATCAAAGGATTCTAGCGATGAACAATTACGTCGAATTCTTTCGAATTGACTGTAGGGGATGTTTGATAACCAGTTTATATGATGATTACTTTTGAAATTTAAATAGCTATTGCTGTCTACTTTCTTGAAAAATGTTTTTGAACAAAGATTTCCTAACTGGTCCCAACTTAGTGTCAAATCTAAAAAGTCTATTGTCTGCTTATTTATGTCTGCAGTGAATGATAAACCAAAATCATTTTGGTTAAGGGAAGCAGCAAACAGTGTTGCTGAGGGAAGGTCACCTCGCCATAGGAAAATCAGGTCGTCTATGTAGCGACCATAGAACACCAGACTCGCCCCAGCTGAGGAATTATAGATGTAAATATCCTCAAAAATGCCCATAAAGATGTTGGCAAAGCTAGGGGCGAATCTGGTGCCCATGGCCGTACCCTTGGTTTGTAGGTAAAATAAATCCTGAAACATAAAATAATTATGTTGTAAAATGAATCTAATACATTCAATAATATATTCTTTTTGAAAGTAGGGCATATAGTGATCTTCATTTAGTTTTAGCATGATTGTCTGTAAGCCTAATTCGTGAGATATGTTGGAATAGAGAGAGCTAACGTCACAGGTTATCCATATTAAGTCGCCATTATTTTTTAGGTCCTTGATTTTATTGAGTAGATAAGTGCTGTCTTTGATGTAAGATCTAAGGCCAACAACATGTTTCTGTAAAAAAAGATCAATGTAATACGATAAATTATATGTTAAGTTGTCTATCCCTGCAATTATTGGTCGGCCCGGGGGGTGTTTTTGGTCCTTATGGATTTTTGGCAAATGGTAATAATGTGCTACACTTGGGTTGCTAACTTTAAGAAAGTTTCTTTCATCTTTATTTAGAATATTCAGATTGGAACCTCTTTCAATCAAAGCATGATATTCTTTTAAAAAAATAGGTGTGGGGTCTGTTTTTAGGACTCTATAGTAATTAATATCATTCAGAATCCGTTTGGCTTCTGATAAGTAATCACAAAAATCTTGTATCACTATTCCTCCTCCCTTGTCAGCATCCCGTATGATGATGTTGGGGTTGTCTGCAAGGGAGGAGACTGCCTTTCTTTCACCTTGTAATTTGTAAAAATTCTTTTTTGATGACTTCAGAGAAATTTTTTCAAGATCGTCGATTACTAAATTATGGTAAATTTCAACATACTGGCTACATCCCAATGGAGGAGAGAATGATGATTTCATTTTTACATCGGTATGAATGACACTTTCAAAAAGTTGATCAGTGAGAGAATTTATAGAGCCTTGGGTAGAGATAACTCTTTCTCCCATATTCATATTATCAGTCAGAATGCAGATGGTGTCGTTTTCTATAAGATTATGTTTTTTTAGATTTTTCTGGGCAAAATATTTTTGCAGGGATAATTTCCTGGTAAATCTATTTAGGTCTACAAAAAGGTTAAAAATATTGTGGGGATTGGGTGGACAAAATGATAAACCCTTGTGGAGAATTCTTTTTTCCTCTATGGATAAGGTATGTGATGATAAATTGAAAATACCCTTATCTAATTTGTTGTGTTTTTCTTTCTTGGTGGCAATACCTCTCCCTCTTGTGCCTCTTGGTCTAAATGAAAGGGTCTTTTTCTGGGATTTGGTTCTTCTATTATAACTCTTCGTTGATGTGGGGCATGTTCTAAAAAAGGCGAGGATGCGGAGGTAGTATTGTTTCTAGATATATGTTCTGTGAACACATTGTCCTCTGAAACAGAGGACAAAGGGTGAAAGCGATTCGAATGAACATATTGATTCTGGTTTGGGTTATAATTAGTCTTAGAATGATTATCTTTGTAAGTGTGAGAATTAGTTTGAATGGGGCAATCCTGAAATTTTCAAATTTTATCCCATAGACTATATACCCCCTTCAACAGATTACAACAGAATTATTAAATTAAGACAACGTGAAACCTTTTGGATTCACAAGTTAAATACTCTGTGGCCTTCAGGGCTTAATTCTAATTTGGATTTGGCAGCATTTAACTAATAAATATTATTTTATTAAATTATCTACACTATCATCTGCATACTCTACACAGGCACAATACATTATATATATTTTTTTCTCTGCAATGTGATGTTTTTCAAATTAAACACAATACATATATACCATTTTTTTTTGATAACACATAGATTCAGTTATATTATACCATGTATGAAAGGTACAAGAATTCTATCTCACATAACACACTTTTTTTGGTCATTTTTTATAACGACTTTTATAGACTCTATCAAACCTGGTATTTTTTTAATTTACTATCAAAGCAGTAGAATTACAAATTGGATGTTCTTTTTCTATGGTTTATGTGGCCTCATTTGTCCCTACAATTTTTTACTATCTCTAAAACAGAACAATAACGAGTTGCTCAACATTCAGCTAAAGAACAAAATGTTTTTTGTTCGTGGCTTTTAAATCATATTTTTCAACATTGTTTCTATGTATACACCTTTTTCCCTTTTTTATTATATGTAACGAAATGATTTTGTTTAGAAGTCAGCGAAATATTGTATTTTAAATGTAACGATATGTTGGGTCAGCTATTGGTGGATGTATTAACCAATCGTGACCGTCCTATGTATTTTTAAATGTGGTTTTCCCGCCACACCTATACACTTACCTGATGAAACGGCCAGTGAGCTTTTATCGGCCGAGAAACGCGTTGTTACAGCTCTTAAATAAAAACCCCCTTTTATTACTTTTACTCAACAGTTTGTTCGCTGACTTCCTTATTTTAAACATATTTTCCTTTACAAATATTTTTCAGTCACTCATTTTTAGTGGCTTATTATTTGATATGCACCGTGTCTCCTGAGGCCTGTGACGTGCCGCAGGTGCATATTTTGGGTGTATTCACAGCATACCTTAAAGATCCACTTTCTACAGCTAAACAGCCCAGCTATAGCTGAATATTCAATACACACGTCGGTGAGCAGAGGACAAGCCCAGATCGATAACAGCTACAGCCACCAACTACAGCTATTAACCATCAGCGCGCTGACTGCTGTATGAAGGTCAGCCTGTCTTAATGCACTACTTGGGAGTGCCAACTCCATTGTGAGTATACACCTTGCTCTATCCTATGCTGTGTCCATTTCGTTTCCAGACGATATTGCACCATTGGTCCTCTGTGTTCTCTGTTTCTATCACTACAGATCTCTGATACGACCACCATAGATTCAGTGTACTGACTACTGTATAAAGGTCAGCCCGCCTACATGCACTACTTGCGAGTGCCAAGCTCTTTGTGAGTATCCATTTGGCAGAGATTTGTTTATACCTGTACCTTGTTTGACCTTGACGATATTACACTATCAGGCGCTCTCTCTCTCTGCTCTCTATTTTCCAGTTCTACCGACTTACCACCGGTTTGGAGTGGAGCAGCCTTCCAGAATTATTGATTTCATCAATTGCATCTATCTATCAATGACTCTGCACTATATGTGAAATCGTTTGTATTGTTTTTTATATTTTTTGATTTTATTCCACCTAACTTTATTTTATCTATTTTCAATAGAAATAACATTGTATCACTTGACTTATATCGTTCATTTTTTAGAAGTTGAAGTTTTTGTGAAATACACGTCATTGTTTATGTAAAGTCACTTATCTATTTTTTCTGAACTATATAGTTCCTTAGGTACACTCTTGCAGAAAGGACATCCTATACACTTTTTTGAACGATTTTTTATACTATTTTGCACCATCCACCCCATATATTTATATTTTTTTGCACACAATAGTATATCAATATAGCGCACCCTATTGTATGATTATATATCGTACATTTTTTTCTTGTATACGTATACTAGTCTGTAATTGGGTGATGGCTGTCACATGATACAAATGCACGCCACAAAGGGTTGGTTTTCAAACAGATATAAAGTAAGATAAGGAAGCAAGTGATAGCATGAGATCTGATATTACCTGCAAGCTCAACCCATTTTAATAGGCTGTGGTTTAAAAGCATAAAACCAGCTAATTCTTATGCAGAAATAAACCTGAAAAAGCAATTTCTCATACATTTTATACTCTGTAGATGGTATAACAAGTCATTGAAAATACATTAAGGGAAAACATAATTTATGCTTACCTGATAAATTTATTTCTCTTGTAGTGTATCCAGTCCACGGATCATCCATTACTTGTGGGATATTCTCCTTCCCAACAGGAAGTTGCAAGAGGATCACCCACAGCAGAGCTGCTATATAGCTCCTCCCCTCACTGCCATATCCAGTCATTTGACCGAAACAAGCCGAGAAAGGAGAAACCATAGGGTGCAGTGGTGACTGTAGTTTAATTAAAATTTAGACCTGCCTGAAAAGGACAGGGCGGGCCGTGGACTGGATACACTACAAGAGAAATACATTTATCAGGTAAGCATAAATTATGTTTTCTCTTGTTAAGTGTATCCAGTCCACGGATCATCCATTACTTGTGGGATACCAATACCAAAGCTAAAGTACACGGATGATGGGAGGGACAAGGTAGGAACTTAAATGGAAGGAACCACTGCCTGTAGAACCTCTCTCCCAAAAACAGCCTCCGAAGAAGCAAAAGTATCAAATTTGTAAAATTTGGAAAAAGTATGAAGAGAAGACCAAGTTGCAGCCTTGCAAATCTGTTCAACAGAGGCCTCATTTTTAAAGGCCCAGGTGGAAGCCACAGCTCTAGTGGAATGAGCTGTAATCCTTTCAGGAGGCTGCTACCCAGCAGTCTCATAGGCTAAACGGATTATACTCCGAAGCCAAAAAGAAAGAGAGGTTGCCGAGGCCTTCTGACCTCTCCTCTGTCCAGAGTAAACAACAAACAGGTTAGATGTTTGGCGAAAATCTTTAGTAGCCTGTAAGTAAAACTTCAAGGCACGGACTACGTCTAGATTATGCAAAAGACGTTCCTTCTTTGAAGAAGGATTAGGACATGATGGAACAACAATCTCTTGATTGATATTCTTGTTAGAAACCACCTTACGTAAAAACCCAGGTTTTGTACGCAGAACAACTTTATCTGAATGAAAGATCAGATAAGGAGAATCACAATGTAAGGCAGATAACTCCGAGACTCTTCGAGCCGAGGAAATAGCCATCAGAAAAAGAACTTTCCATGAAAGAATTTTGATATCAATAGAATGAAGGGGTTCAAACGGAAACCCCTTGAAGAACTTTAAGAACCAAGTTTAAGCTCCATGGAGGAGCAACAGGTTTAAACACAGGCTTAATTCTAACTAAAGCCTGACAAAATGCCTGAACGTCTGGAACTTCTGCCAGACGCTTGTGTAAAAGAATAGACAGAGCAGAAATCTGTCCCTTTAAAGAACTAGCTGATAATCCTTTGTCCAAACCCTCTTGGAGGAAGGACAATATCCTAGGAATCCTAACCCTACTCCATGAGTAATTCTTGGATTCACACCAATGAAGATATTTACGCCATATCTTGTGGTAAATTTTCCTGGTGACAGGCTTTCGTGCCTGTATTAAGGTATCAATTACTGACTCGGAGAAGCCACGCTTTGATAGGATCAAGCGTTCAATCTCCATGCAGTCAGTTTCAGAGAAAGTAGATTCGGATGATTGAAAGGACCTTGTATTAGAAGGTCTTGTCTCAGAGGCAGAGTCCATGGTGGAAAGGATGACATGTCCACTAGGTCTGCATAGCAGGTCCTGCGTGGCCACGCAGGCACTATCAATATCACCAATGCTCTTTCCTGTTTGATTTTGGCAATCAGACGAGGGAGCAGAGGAAACGGTGGAAACACATAAGCCAGGTTGAAGAACCAAGGCGCTGCTAGAGCATCTATCAATGCCGCTTCTGGGTCCCTGGACCTGGATCCGTAACAAGGAAGCTTGGCGTTCTGGCGAGACGCCATGAGATCCAATTCTGGTTTGCCCCAACGGAGAACCAATTGAGCAAACACCTCAGGATGGAGTTCCCATTCCCCCGGATGAAAAGTCTGACGACTTAGAAAATCCGCCTCCCAGTTCTCTACACCTGGGATATGGATCGCTGACAGGTGGCAAGAGTGAGTCTCTGCCCAGCGAATTATCTTGGAGACTTCTGACATCGCTAGGGAACTCCTGGTTCCCCCTTGATGGTTGATGTAAGCCACAGTTGTGATGTTGTCCGACTGAAATCTGATGAACCTCAGTGTTGCTAGCTGAGGCCAAGCCAGAAGAGCATTGAATATTGCTCTTAACTCCAGAATATTTATTGGGAGGAGTTTCTCCTCCTGAGTCCATGAACCCTGAGCCTTCAGGGAGTTCCAGACTGCACCCCAACCTAGAAGGCTGGCATCTGTTACTGTAAGGTTTATCCAATAAAGGAACACAATTACAGATACTGTTTGTAATATTATGTAAGGCAATATATAACGAAAGCAAGTTAAGGATGAATTATAATATGTATGTCTCACTGCTGGTAATGAATACCCAATAACTGTAAGGCAATCTGATCCAGCAGTGAATTTATCTAGAATGATTGTGAAATAAAACCAAACTTTATATGGTTTAATAAAGAGTTAAATAAGAATGTGCAGCAAAATTATTATGTAGCAGGAAAAAGGTCTAATCATCAGAATTGAGAGGCAAGAGGAAATGCAGTATTGATAACTTTTGAGGAGTTCAATATTGCAGAGGTAACTTCGATAACCACAATTGTTATAATTAGAAGGCAGAGACAAGATTATTAAAACTACAAAATAGCAAAATAAGAATATGAATGTTATTCCCCAGCTAAGTATGGTACTTCCAGAGATTAGTCACATTTACTACCTTATCCCATAGAGAGTTCTCCCTTTTGCCTGTCAGCAATGCGGTTTAGTGCTGAGCTGAGATGCTGAGTAGTGTAAACAGGAAGTTCCGGTTTCAGTCCGGTGGAATTCTGGGAGCTGTAGTTCAATTGCAGAAAAGAATAATAATAACGAAAAAACGGGTAAACACTTGCTGAAGAAATAATAAAGTTAGTTAAAGCTTGCCAGGTCAGTATACTTATAGTTGTTAGATGGAGGATGACTGGAAGGAATCCTGTCCTGGGAAGGAGAGCTGAGAATGGTGCAGCTTACTCGAGCAGCAATGAAAGTTTCACCTTGCAGGTATGAGAATGAGGCTTGGTACTCAGGTGTTCAAAGGAACGGATTAGAATAACTAAGCAATGATGCTTAGTTGTTCTAACTATTTAAAGGGGAAGTACCCAATCAGAAGAAAGAACGAATTAAAGGCACAGTAACCCTTACAGGACCCCCTGCTCAAGGACGCTGTTCCACAGCGGTAGGACGAGGTCTGTCGGGGTGACGGCGATGAAATGAGGAAATTAACCTGGGAGCATTGACACTGGATGCAGGTTCCCAAGAATCCTCATCAGAAGAGAAATTCTTCCAGTGAATAAGATATTGTAGGGCACCCTGGCGTAGCCTAGAGTCCAGAATGGACTGGACTTCGAATTCATCCGGATCAAGGAGAATTGGAGGAGGAGGAGGAGGTTGTAGAATGTTGGATACTCTCTGCTCCTTGTAAGGCTTCAAAAGTGACACATGTATTGTTGGGTGAACGCGGAGAGTATTAGGAAGTTCAAGAGTGACAGCGTTCTGATTTACTATTCCTTTTATGCGATAGGGTCCGATGAAAAGACTTGCCAACTTTTTACTGGGTAGTTGTAATTTTAAGTTTTTTGTGGACAACCAAACCTTTTCTCCAATAGAATAATTTGGTGGGGGTCTTCTGCGTAAATCATAGAACTTCTTTTGTGTAGCTTGTGAGTTCTCAATATTTTGACGAATGAAGTTGAAATTATCAACGAGTGAATTGTGTAACTCATCCACCAAAGGAAAATTTAAATCGTCATTTGAATCCAGAAGAAAGGTCGGATGGTATCCATAATTAGCAAAAAAAGGTGTAAGTTTTGTTGAGGAATTTACAGAATTATTATATGCAAACTCAGCAGTGGATATGAAGTCAATCCAGTTGTTTTGATGGAAAGAACAAAAACATCTTATGTATTGTTCCAACCACTGATTCACACGTTCTGCCTGACCATTGGTTTGTGGATGGAATGATGTAGAGAATCTATGATCTATTTGAGTGAGATCACATAATTTCGACCAGAACCTAGAGGTAAACTGCGTGCCTCTATCTGTTGTGAGGATGGAAGGAATTCCGTGTAATTTTACGATGTTGTCTAAAAACAGCTGTGATGTTTCTGCCGAGGTTGGCAATTTGTGATAAGGTAGGAAATGAGCCATTTTCGTGAAAATGTCAGCCACCACAAAAATTGTAGTTTGATTTTTTGATGGAGGTAAATCAACGATGAAGTCCATTGAAAGATGTTGCCATGGTTTGGTGGGTATAGGAAGGGACATGAGTAATCCATAGGGAGGTTTTCTCTCCGGTTTGGACGTGTTGCATATGATGCAAGTTTGAATGTGTTGTTGAACACTCTCTCTCATCTTTGGCCACCAAAATGACCTCTTAAGTAAGTCAAGGGTGCGTTGAATTCCTGAATGCCGTTAGCCACTCATGTCCTTCTTTAATCCTGATGAGGTTGTAGGCTCCTCTCAAATCCAATTTGGTGTATATGGTGGCTTCTGACAGGCGCTCAATGAGCTCTGGTATGAGTGGTAGGGGATAACGATTTTTGATTGTTACTTTGTTTAGTTGTCGATAGTCGATAATGGGTCTGATAGTGGAATCTTTATTACGCACAAAGAAAATGCCAGCTCCTGCTGGTGAAGTTGATGGTCTGATAAACCCTTTCCTGAGGTTTTCTTCAAGGTAAGCCTTAAGATGTTCAAGTTCCGGCTGACTGAGAGGATAAAGGTGACCAAATGGAATGGATGCTCCGGGTTGTAGATCGATGGGACAGTCATACTGTCTGTGGGGTGGTAGGTTTTCAGCTTCTGTCTTGCTGAAAACATCCTGGAATGTTGAATACTCCAGCGGAATCGGAGAATCCGTTGAATCACTTTTTAGACAATTTTGAATATTTAAACAATGATTGCTACAGAAATGCGAGTTAAACTTAATATGTGCAGGTGACCATTGTATTACTGGATTATGTGTTTGTAACCAATTAATACCTAATACTACAGGATAGTTAGGAGAGGGTAAAACATCAAATGAAATGAGTTCACTATGACCTAATGAGGTCATGTGAATAGGTATAGTTTGATGAGTAACAGGACCTGTAGTTATGGGTGAACCATCAATCACACGGACAAAGATAGGTTTTGTTTTGCGAATAAGGGGGATTTTATTGGATTTAACAATTTGTAAATCTATAAAGTTGCCATAGGCTCCTGAATCTATAATCCCATCAATCGTCAGATGTCTTTGATCCCACTGTAGAGAGAGTGACAGAGTGAAATAGGCTGAGTTAAGTACATTCAGAATTGTAGAAGTAGTAGAAACAGACTTACTGCGTTTGTTCTTTTGAAGGACAGGGCAGTCTTGAACGGTATGTTGAGGGTTTGCACAGTACATGCATAAGGATTTTATCCTACGTCTAAGTCTTTCTTCCGGTGTGAGCGGTCCTCGGGCTATACCTATCTCCATAGGTTGTTCAGCCACTTTTGAGGTTGTAGGTATATCTCGTGAGCTTTGTCCTGAAAACATTTTAGGACGAACATCTGAATTAAATCGTTCAGCACGTCTTTCACGTAGTCTGCGATCTAACAGTGTGGCCGTTCTCATTAATGCTTCAAGAGTCTTAGGCAATTCGACTCTGGCAAGCTCATCTTTGAGACTATCAGCAAGACCCAGTCTGAATTGGTTGCGCAGTGCAACTTGGCTCCATTGGGAGTCAGAAGCGTATAACTTAAAGTCAGCGACATAGTCCTCGACTGGCCTTTTACCCTGTTTAAGATTCCTCATAGAGGATTCTGCAGTTAATTGCACATCTTTGTCCTGATATAGGTTATCAAGTGCATCAAAGAATTCCTCTAGTGACCCCAGTAGTGGATCTTCTGTCTCACACAGGTTATCCGCCCATGAGCGGGGTTCACCTTTCATAAATGATATGATACTCAGAACCTTGACCCTCTCAGTTGGGTATGTTCTGGGTTTTAGTTGAAACAAAAGTTGACAGGAATTTTTAAACTGTCTATAGAATTTACGGTTACCAGAAAAAGGTTCAGGTAACATAACTTGGGGTTCTGGGTTATGCTCCTGAGGTGTGGGTCTAAGGCTTAATGAATCTCTTATAATAGCCCTTAGTGATTGATTCTCAAGTTGTGGAATATCTGTTGGTTCCAATTCCATTTTTTAGGCTTAGTTATTATGTAAGGTTTATCCAATAAAGGAACACAATTACAGATACTGTTTGTAATATTATGTAAGGCAATATATAACGAAAGCAAGTTAAGGATGAATTATAATATGTATGTCTCACTGCTGGTAATGAATACCCAATAACTGTAAGGCAATCTGATCCAGCAGTGAATTTATCTAGAATGATTGTGAAATAAAACCAAACTTTATATGGTTTAATAAAGAGTTAAATAAGAATGTGCAGCAAAATTATTATGTAGCAGGAAAAAGGTCTAATCATCAGAATTGAGAGGCAAGAGGAAATGCAGTATTGATAACTTTTGAGGAGTTCAATATTGCAGAGGTAACTTCGATAACCACAATTGTTATAATTAGAAGGCAGAGACAAGATTATTAAAACTACAAAATAGCAAAATAAGAATATGAATGTTATTCCCCAGCTAAGTATGGTACTTCCAGAGATTAGTCACATTTACTACCTTATCCCATAGAGAGTTCTCCCTTTTGCCTGTCAGCAATGCGGTTTAGTGCTGAGCTGAGATGCTGAGTAGTGTAAACAGGAAGTTCCGGTTTCAGTCCGGTGGAATTCTGGGAGCTGTAGTTCAATTGCAGAAAAGAATAATAATAACGAAAAAACGGGTAAACACTTGCTGAAGAAATAATAAAGTTAGTTAAAGCTTGCCAGGTCAGTATACTTATAGTTGTTAGATGGAGGATGACTGGAAGGAATCCTGTCCTGGGAAGGAGAGCTGAGAATGGTGCAGCTTACTCGAGCAGCAATGAAAGTTTCACCTTGCAGGTATGAGAATGAGGCTTGGTACTCAGGTGTTCAAAGGAACGGATTAGAATAACTAAGCAATGATGCTTAGTTGTTCTAACTATTTAAAGGGGAAGTACCCAATCAGAAGAAACAGAATTTATGTTTACCTGATAAATTTCTTTCTCCAACGGTGTGTCCGGTCCACGGCGTCATCCTTACTTGTGGGATATTCTCTTCCCCAACAGGAAATGGCAAAGAGCCCAGCAAAGCTGGTCACATGATCCCTCCTAGGCTCCGCCTACCCCAGTCATTCGACCGACGTTAAGGAGGAATATTTGCATAGGAGAAACCATATGGTACCGTGGTGACTGTAGTTAAAGAAAATAAATTATCAGACCTGATTAAAAAACCAGGGCGGGCCGTGGACCGGACACACCGTTGGAGAAAGAAATTTATCAGGTAAACATAAATTCTGTTTTCTCCAACATAGGTGTGTCCGGTCCACGGCGTCATCCTTACTTGTGGGAACCAATACCAAAGCTTTAGGACACGGATGAAGGGAGGGAGCAAATCAGGTCACCTAAATGGAAGGCACCACGGCTTGCAAAACCTTTCTCCCAAAAATAGCCTCAGAAGAAGCAAAAGTATCAAACTTGTAAAATTTGGTAAAAGTGTGCAGTGAAGACCAAGTCGCTGCCCTACATATCTGATCAACAGAAGCCTCGTTCTTGAAGGCCCATGTGGAAGCCACAGCCCTAGTGGAATGAGCTGTGATTCTTTCGGGAGGCTGCCGTCCGGCAGTCTCGTAAGCCAATCTGATGATGCTTTTAATCCAAAAAGAGAGAGAGGTAGAAGTTGCTTTTTGACCTCTCCTTTTACCTGAATAAACAACAAACAAGGAAGATGTTTGTCTAAAATCCTTTGTAGCATCTAAATAGAATTTTAGAGCGCGAACAACATCCAAATTGTGTAACAAACGTTCCTTCTTTGAAACTGGTTTTGGACACAGAGAAGGTACGATAATCTCCTGGTTAATGTTTTTGTTAGAAACAACTTTTGGAAGAAAACCAGGTTTAGTACGTAAAACCACCTTATCTGCATGGAACACCAGATAAGGAGGAGAACACTGCAGAGCAGATAATTCTGAGACTCTTCTAGCAGAAGAAATCGCAACTAAAAATAAAACTTTCCAAGATAATAACTTAATATCAACGGAATGTAAGGGTTCAAACGGAACCCCCTGAAGAACTGAAAGAACTAAATTGAGACTCCAAGGAGGAGTCAAAGGTTTGTAAACAGGCTTGATTCTAACCAGAGCCTGAACAAAGGCTTGAACATCTGGCACAGCTGCCAGCTTTTTGTGAAGTAATACCGACAAGGCAGAAATCTGTCCCTTCAGGGAACTAGCAGATAATCCTTTTTCCAATCCTTCTTGAAGGAAGGATAGAATCCTAGGAATCTTAACCTTGTCCCAAGGGAATCCTTTAGATTCACACCAACAGATATATTTTTTCCAAATTTTGTGGTAAATCTTTCTAGTTACAGGCTTTCTGGCCTGAACAAGAGTATCGATAACAGAATCTGAGAATCCTCGCTTCGATAAAATCAAGCGTTCAATCTCCAAGCAGTCAGCTGGAGTGAAACCAGATTCGGATGTTCGAACGGACCCTGAACAAGAAGGTCTCGTCTCAAAGGTAGCTTCCAAGGTGGAGCCGATGACATATTCACCAGATCTGCATACCAAGTCCTGCGTGGCCACGCAGGAGCTATCAAGATCACCGACGCCCTCTCCTGATTGATCCTGGCTACCAGCCTGGGGATGAGAGGAAATGGCGGGAACACATAAGCTAGTTTGAAGGTCCAAGGTGCTACTAGTGCATCCACTAGAGCCGCCTTGGGATCCCTGGATCTGGCCCCGTAGCAAGGAACTTTGAAGTTCTGACGAGAAGCCATCAGATCCATGTCTGGAATGCCCCACAGGTGAGTGACTTGGGCAAAGATTTCCGGATGGAGTTCCCACTCCCCCGGATGCAATGTCTGACGACTCAGAAAATCCGCTTCCCAATTTTCCACTCCTGGGATGTGGATAGCAGACAGGTGGCAGGAGTGAGACTCCGCCCATAGAATGATTTTGGTCACTTCTTCCATCGCTAGGGAACTCCTTGTTCCCCCCTGATGGTTGATGTACGCAACAGTTGTCATGTTGTCTGATTGAAACCGTATGAACTTGGTCCTCGCCAGCCGAGGCCAGGCCTTGAGAGCATTGAATATCGCTCTCAGTTCCAGAATATTTATCGGTAGAAGAGATTCTTCCCGAGACCAAAGACCCTGAGCTTTCAGGGATCCCCAGACCGCGCCCCAGCCCATCAGACTGGCGTCGGTCGTGACAATGACCCACTCTGGTCTGCGGAACGTCATCCCTTGAGACAGATTGTCCAGGGACAGCCACCAACGGAGTGAGTCTCTGGTCCTCTGATTTACTTGTATCTTCGGAGACAAGTCTGTATAGTCCCCATTCCACTGACTGAGCATGCACAGTTGTAATGGTCTTAGATGAATGCGCGCAAAAGGAACTATGTCCATCGCCGCTACCATCAACCCGATCACTTCCATGCACTGAGCTATGGAAGGAAGAGGAACGGAATGAAGTATCCGACAAGAGTCTAGAAGTTTTGTTTTTCTGGCCTCTGTTAGAAAGATCCTCATTTCTAAAGAGTCTATAATTGTTCCCAAGAAGGGAACCCTTGTTGACGGGGATAGAGAACTCTTTTCCACGTTCACTTTCCAGCCGTGAGATCTGAGAAAGGCCAGGACAATGTCCGTGTGAGCCTTTGCTTGAGGAAGGGACGACGCTTGAATCAGAATGTCGTCCAGGTAAGGTACTACTGCAATGCCCCTTGGTCTTAACACCGCTAGAAGGGAGCCTAGTACCTTTGTGAAAATCCTTGGAGCAGTGGCTAATCCGAAAGGAAGCGCCACGAACTGGTAATGTTTGTCCAGGAATGCAAACCTTAGGAACCGATGATGTTCCTTGTGGATAGGAATATGTAGATACGCATCCTTTAAATCCACCGTGGTCATGAATTGACCCTCCTGGATGGAAGGAAGAATAGTTCGAATGGTTTCCATCTTGAAAGATGGAACCTTGAGAAACTTGTTTAAGATCTTGAGATCTAAGATTGGTCTGAACGTTCCCTCTTTTTTGGGAACTATGAACAGATTGGAGTAGAACCCCATCCCTTGTTCTCTTAGTGGAACAGGATGAATCACTCCCATTTTTAACAGGTCTTCTACACAATGTAAGAACGCCTGTCCTTTTATGTGGTCTGAAGACAACTGAGACCTGTGGAACCTCCCCCTTGGGGGAAGTCCCTTGAATTCCAGAAGATAACCCTGGGAGACTATTTCTAGCGCCCAAGGATCCAGAACATCTCTTGCCCAAGCCTGAGCGAAGAGAGAGAGTCTGCCCCCCACCAGATCCGGTCCCGGATCGGGGGCCAATATTTCATGCTGTCTTGGTAGCAGTGGCAGGCTTCTTGGCCTGCTTTCCCTTGTTCCAGCCTTGCATTGGTCTCCAAGCTGGCTTGGCTTGAGAAGTATTACCCTCTTGCTTAGAGGACGTAGCACTTTGGGCTGGTCCGTTTTTACGAAAGGGACGAAAATTGGGTCTATTTTTCGCCTTGAAAGGCCGATCCTGAGGAAGGGCGTGGCCCTTACCCCCAGTGATATCCGAGATAATCTCTTTCAAGTCAGGGCCAAACAGCGTTTTCCCCTTGAAAGGAATGTTTAGTAGCTTGTTCTTGGAAGACGCGTCAGCCGACCAAGATTTCAACCAAAGCGCTCTGCGCGCCACAATAGCAAACCCAGAATTCTTAGCCGCTAACCTAGCCAATTGCAAAGTGGCGTCTAGGGTGAAAGAATTAGCCAATTTGAGAGCATTGATTCTGTCCATAATCTCCTCATAAGGAGGAGAATCACTATCGAGCGCCTTTATCAGTTCATCAAACCAGAAACATGCGGCTGTAGTGACAGGGACAATGCATGAAATTGGTTGTAGAAGGTAACCCTGCTGAACAAACATCTTTTTAAGCAAACCTTCTAATTTTTTATCCATAGGATCTTTGAAAACACAACTATCCTCTATGGGTATAGTGGTGCGTTTGTTTAAAGTAGAAACCGCTCCCTCGACCTTGGGGACTGTCTGCCATAAGTCCTTTCTGGGGTCGACCATAGGAAACAATTTTTTAAATATGGGGGGAGGGACGAAAGGAATACCGGGCCTTTCCCATTCTTTATTAACAATGTCCGCCACCCGCTTGGGTATAGGAAAAGCTTCTGGGAGCTCCGGCACCTCTAGGAACTTGTCCATTTTACATAGTTTCTCTGGGATGACCAACTTTTCACAATCATCCAGAGTGGATAATACCTCCTTAAGCAGAATGCGGAGATGTTCCAACTTAAATTTAAATGCAATTACATCAGGTTCAGCCTGTTGAGAAATGTTCCCTGAATCAGTAATTTCTCCCTCAGACAAAACCTCCCTGGCCCCCTCAGATTGGGTTAGGGGCCCTTCAGAGATATTAATATCAGCGTCGTCATGCTCTTCAGTAACTAAAACAGAGCAGCCACGCTTACGCTGACAAGGGTTCATTTTGGCTAAAATGTTTTTGACAGAATTATCCATTACAGCCGTTAATTGTTGCATAGTAAGCAGTATTGGCGCACTAGATGTACTAGGGGCCTCCTGAGTGGGCAAGACTCGTGTAGACGAAGGAGGGAATGATGCAGTACCATGCTTACTCCCCTCACTTGAGTAATCATCTTGGGCATCATTGTCATTATCACATAAATCACATTTATTTAAATGAACAGGAATTCTGGCTTCCCCACATTCAGAACACAGTCTATCTGGTAGTTCAGACATGTTAAACAGGCATAAACTTGATAATAAAGTACAAAAAACGTTTTAAAATAAAACCGTTACTGTCACTTTAAATTTTAAACTGAACACACTTTATTACTGCAATTGCGAAAAAACATGAAGGAATTGTTCAAAATTCACCAAATTTTCACCACAGTGTCTTAAAGCCTTAAAAGTATTGCACACCAAATTTGGAAGCTTTAACCCTTAAAATAACGGAACCGGAGCCGTTTTAACACTTTAACCCCTTTACAGTCCCTGGTATCTGCTTTGCTGAGACCCAACCAAGCCCAAAGGGGAATACGATACCAAATGACGCCTTCAGAAAGTCTTTTCTAAGTATCAGAGCTCCTCTCACATGCGACTGCATGCCATGCCTCTCAAAAACCAGTGCGCCACACCGGCGCGAAAATGAGGCTCTGCTTATGCTTTGGGAAAGCCCCAGAGAAATAAGGTGTCTAATACAGTGCCTGCCGATATTATAATATCAATAAACCCAGATAAAATGATTCCTCAAAGCTAAATATGTTTTAAAACTGAATCGATTTAGCCCAGAAAAGTCTACAATCTTAATAAGCCCTTGTGAAGCCCTTATTTACCATCGTAATAAACATGGCTTACCGGATCCCATAGGGAAAAAATGACAGCTTCCAGCATTACATCGTCTTGTTAGAATGTGTCATACCTCAAGCAGCAAGAGACTGCACACTGTTCCCCCAACTGAAGTTAATTGCTCTCAACAGTCCTGTGTGGAACAGCCATGGATTTTAGTTACGGTGCTAAAATCATTTTCCTCATACAAACAGAAATCTTCATCTCTTTTCTGTTTCTGAGTAAATAGTACATACCAGCACTATTTTAAAATAACAAACTCTTGATTGAATAATAAAAACTACAGTTAAACACTAAAAAACTCTAAGCCATCTCCGTGGAGATGTTGCCTGTACAACGGCAAAGAGAATGACTGGGGTAGGCGGAGCCTAGGAGGGATCATGTGACCAGCTTTGCTGGGCTCTTTGCCATTTCCTGTTGGGGAAGAGAATATCCCACAAGTAAGGATGACGCCGTGGACCGGACACACCTATGTTGGAGAAAAGAACGAATTAAAGGCACAGTAACCCTTACAGTTACAATTGTCCAATCTGGTCTGCGAAAGGTCATACCCTTGGACAGATGGGCCCGAGATAACCACCAGAGAAGAGAATCTCTGGTTTCCTGATCCAGATTTAGTAGAGGGGACAAATCTGTGTAATCCCCATTCCACTGACTGAGCATGCATAATTGCAGCGGTCTGAGATGCAGGCGCGCGAATGGCACTATGTCCATCGCCGCTACCATTAAGCCGATTACTTCCATGCACTGAGCCACCGTGGGGCGTGGAATGGAGTGAAGAACACGGCAAGCATTTAGAAGTTTTGATAACCTGGACTCCGTCAGGTAAATTTTCATTTCTACAGAATCTATTAGAGTCCCTAGGAAGGAAACCCTCGTGAGAAGAGATAGAGAACTCTTTTCTTCGTTCAATTTCCACCCATGCGACCTCAGGAATGCCAGAACTATCTCTGTATGAGATTTGGCAATTTGAAAGCTTGACGCCTGTATCAGGATATCATCCAGGTAAGGAGCCACCGCTATGCCTCGCGGTCTTAGGACCGCCAGAAGTGAGCCCAGAACCTTGGTAAAAATTCTTGGGGCTGTTTTAGCAATACACGGAGGTTCTCAAGCTTAAATTTAAAATTAGAAATCTCTGAATCAGGTCTCCCCGATTCAGAGACGTCACCCACAGACTGAAGCTCTCCGTCCTCAGGTTCTGCATATTGTGACGCAGTATCAGACATGGCTCTTACAGCATCTACGCGCTCTGTATCTCGTCTAACCCCAGAGCTATCGCGCTTGCCTCTCAATTCAGGCAATCTGGATAATACCTCTGACAGGGTATTATTCATGATTGCAGCCATGTCCTGCAAAGTAATCGCTATGGGCGTCCCTGATGTACTTGGCGCCATATTAGCGTGCGTCCCTTGAGCGGGAGGCGAAGGGTCCGACACGTGGGGAGAGTTAGTCGGCATAACTTCCCCCTCCACAGACCCCTCTGGTGACAATTCTTTTATAGATAAAGACTGATCTTTACTGTTTAAGGTGAAATCAATACATTTAGTACACATTCTCCTATGGGGCTCCACCATGGCTTTTAAACATAATGAACAAGTATCCTCTGTTTCAGACATGTTTGTACAGACTAGCAATGAGACTAGCAAGCTTGGAAAACACTTTAAAGCAAGTTAACAAGCAATATAAAAAACGTTACTGTGCCTTTAAGAGAAACAAATTTTGACAAAATTTGAAATAACAGTGAAAAAAGGCAGTTACACTAACAAAATTTTTACAGTGTATGTAACAAGTCAGCAGAGCATTGCACCCACTTGCAAATGGATGATTAACCCCTTAATAACAAAAACAGAATAATAAATGACAAAAACGTTTTTTTAAACACAGTCACAACAACTGCCACAGTCTACTGTGATTGTTACCCTCCTCAAACACGACTTTGAAGCCTTTTGAGCCCTTCAGAGATGTCCTGGATCATGCAGGAAGAAGCTGAATGTCTCTGTCAGTATTTTTAGCTGCAAAGAAAAGCACTAAAATAGGCCCTTCCCACTCATATTGCAACAGTGGAAAGCCTCAGGAACTGTTTCTAGGCAAAAATCAAACCAGCCATGTGGAAAAAAACTAGGCCCCAATAAGTTTTGTCACCAAACATATATAAAAACGATTAAACATGCCAGCAAACGTTTTATATTACACTTTTATAAGAGTATGTATCTCTATTAATAAGCCTGATACCAGTCGCTATCACTGCATTTAAGGCTTTACTTACATTAATCCGGTATCAGCAGCATTTTCTAGCAAATTCCATCCCTAGAAAAATATTAACTGCACATACCTTATTGCAAGAAAACCTGCACGCCATTCCCTCTCTGAAGTTACCTCACTCCTCAGAATATGTGAGAACAGCAATGGATCTTAGTTACTTCTGCTAAGATCATAGAAATCACAGGCAGATTCTTCTTCTAATGCTGCCTGAGGTGAAACAGTACACTCCGGTACCATTTAAAAATAACAAACTTTTGATTGAAGTTAAAAAACTAACTATAATACACCACTCTCCTCTTACTACGTCCATCTTTGTTGAAAGTTGCAAGAGAATGACTGGGTATGGCAGTGAGGGGAGGAGCTATATAGCAGCTCTGCTGTGGGTGATCCTCTTGCAACTTCCTGTTGGGAAGGAGAATATCCCACAAGTAATGGATGATCCGTGGACTGGATACACTTAACAAGAGAAAAACTATTTTACAGGGTTTTCTCACACCCTGTGACAGAAGCAGTGCACACTAACAGACCAGTGATATTGTTGTCTTGACAAGCTTTATTGTGTACTACAGTTTAAAGTGTAGACTACAGAGCAGGAGCGGTTTGTTTTGCAATGGTTTCATTGCTCTATGTTATTCCTGAGTGGTTTTTATATTTAAAAACTGAAAATGTTATAAGGAGCACCTAAAGAAAGGCTAAGGTGAGATATAAATGGTTAAATATATTAAATTTAAGGATATAAGATTATTAATACAAATTAAAAGACAAGTATTGAACATGGATCCATGTAAAAAAAAAAAACAGATATAGAAGCCCTTCAACTTGCCTGCAAAGTCTGGCCACGCCATACATTCCCTCTTGAGTCTGCCAGTGATTTTATTAATATTCAAACATTAACAAACACAGTGACACAATAACACACCCAATGATTCTCAGACATACAGTACATGCACACACACACACACACACATATATACACACACACACACATATTTATTTTTAGCACCCAATGTGAGATAGATATCTGCCTCATTTGGTCTTATGTCCCCATATAAAAAAAAAATCAAATCACAACAAAGATTGTAACTGACTATATTATGACTAAAGACAGACACATGGGCATATAAGCTCTTTTGTACAGAGAAAAGAAATACAGCAGATCTACATGTATTCATTGTATTCCGATTGATCTCCTGAATTTAGACCCATGCTGGAATAAGTTATTGTTTACAGCCCAACCTCCTTTCCATAACTAGTGGCACAGAGCTACTGCACTGTAGGCAGGAAGAAGCGGGAGGTGTATTGTGCGGCCAGTAGCGGTGAGGATTAATGTCCGTGTGGGACGCGCTACTGGTGGAGAGTAAAAAAATTATAAGTTGAGACTAGACAGACATACACACAGCCGGCACTGGAGAGAGACCAAGCTACTATGCTATGTAGTAAGCGAGTGAGACAAGCACAATAGGTTGTAAAAACGGATAAATATCATGACTGCATACTGGTGACTTCGGGTAAAGAAGCTGGTTAAAGGGACACTGAACCCAAATTTTTCTTTCATGATTCAGATAGATAGAGCATGCAATTTTAAGCAACTTTCTTATTTTACTCCTATTATCAAATTTTCTTAATTCTTTTGGTATCTTTATTTGAAATGCAAGAATGTAAGTTTAGATGCCGGGCCATTTTTGGTGAATAACCTGGGTTATTCTTGCTGATTGGTGGATAAATTCATCCACCTATAAAAAAAAAAGTTTAGATGCCTTCTTTTTCAAATAAAGATAGCAAGTGAACGAAGAATAATTGATAATAGGAGTAAATTAAAACGTTGCTTAAAATTGCATGCTCTATCTGAATCACGAAAGAAAAAAATTGGGTTCAGTGTCCCTTTAATGGTGACAACTTCAAGTGGCACATAATGAGTAGTAGCATATGTTACCTGTGGGAATTGATAGACTGGAACTAGGATAATACTCTGTAATAGTGACCGCCAAGAGGTTTTTCTTTGCGATACCGTTGTGTGTAGAGCTAAAGGAGAATTCCTGCGCTGCCCTTCCGGGAAATCATGCTGCTGGCAACCTTGCCTTCCTACTGGCCACCACTTTTACTGGTGTGTGTGAGAATCTCAGAGACATTGACTGCGTCACGGCACACAGCATCTCTGGCTTTTCCTGCTCTCATGGTTCCATCCCCCCAGGGTCGGCTCAAAGGGGGGGGCATTGGGGGGCAATGCCCACCCAAATGGAATTCTGTGCCCCCTCAAAAAATATTGATATGATCATACACTTTAAAATAATAAATAAAATAATGAATTTTTATGTAATGCTGCATGCTGGGGGCGGAGTTAGCTGCCGAACTGTGAGAATGAGTTTAAGGGTTTTGGATCATGGTGATTAAGGGGTGAATTGTTTTTAAGGAGCTATTGCACTGGGGGTCTCAAGTTTAATGGCTCTGTTTTAGTGCACCGCATAGAATTTAGACTTTATTCTTTTACCTAGTGATTTAGCACATATTCTCCAAATGTTAATAGTGCAGGATAAGCCAGCCAGAAGCTACACTTTCCTGCAGAATATGTAGGTCTGCTCTTATTTTGACTCTCATACATGCTTTGTAAATGCGTGCCCCCTTGTGGGAAAAAAAATGCCCCCCCTCCCATTTCATTCGTTCTGGAGCCAACCCTGCATCCCCCTCCTCCCTGTGATGCGTGCAGTGCTAACTTGGAGCGCAGTGAAGCGGCCACCTTGTAATATGCAAGCACAGAGAGCTCAAAGCAGGACGCTCACGGTCTCTGCGCACTCCCCCCCCCCAGCTGCTCACTGCTGTGTTATAAAGTCTGCCCCAGCAGCCCAGCAAGACGGCCCACCGGGAGATATCCCGGTGGGCCAATCCGGCCCTGGCCTCCAGTAAAGAAATACAGAGCTTTGCTAACTGGATTCTGTAATCGGTTAAAATAAGAGAACAGCCTTAAAGAGAGCTGCAGACACAGGAGAAAAAAACAATATCATTGAGTAGTAGTCATGCAATTGTAGCTGTAGCCAGCAGTTTAATGTCCCTTAAAGGATTCTGAATTAACCCCCTCCCAAAACACAAATATATTTATCCTTCTCTTAAAAAGGGAAATAAAAGTCCTTGCAATAAACATAATCATTTAAATACTTGGCAGGTAAGTGCTTAAACACATAAAAACTTACCTGTAAAAACATCCCCATGGCAGCAGTTGAAAATGCAAATTCTAATGCTTTCCACTACACACAAAAAGCACACATCTGGGAATATGGCTCAAAAGGTTCCTGAATAGCCTAGGAGCCTGCCATGTTTCCCCAGCAGCACTTCTGTGACTGTGTCAGTCACTGTCTGACCCAGACCACTCCTGCCCTGTGTCTCAGTTGGGGACGTTCCTACTTATTGCATTATTGTGCATAAGCATTGGTTTTATACAGGCAGGTAGGCTTATTAACCCCTTAACGACCAAGGACGTACGCCACACGTCCTCAAAAAAAATGCAGTTAATGACCGAGGACGTGTGGCGTACGTCCTTGGTCTGGAAAGCAGCTGGAAGCGATCCTGCTCGCTTCCAGCTGCTTTCCGGTTATTGCAGTGATGCCTCGATATGGAGGCATCCTGCAATAACCCCCCTTGGCCATCCGATGCAGAGAGTGCCACTCTGTGGCCCTCTCTGCACCGGACATCGATGGCCGGTATCGTTGGTGGGTGGGAGCTTACGTGGGAGGCGGGTGGGCGGCCATCGGTGCTCTATGTGGAGTGGAGGGGGGCGGGATCGGGGGCGGGAGCTACAGGGGCGCGCACGCGTGCACGGGGGGTGGTGGGCGGGCGCGTGCACGGGGCGGGAGCGGGTGGGAACCGCTACACTACAGAAAAAAAAAAAGTTAAAAGTTGAAAAAAACAAACATACTAAAATGCAATCTAAGGGTCCTGGAAGGGGTTGGGGGTTGGTCTCGGTGGGGGGGGGAAAGCTACACTACAGAAAAGGGAATACACTAAAGCTAAAATTAACCCTGCAAGCTACATAATTAACCCCTTCACTGCTAGCCATAATACACGTGTGATGCGCAGCGGCATTTAGAGGCCTTCTAATTACCAAAAAGCAATGCCAAAGCCATATATGTCTGCTATTTCTGAACAAAGGGGATCCCAGAGAAGCATTTACAACCATTTGTGCCATAATTGCAGAAGCTGTTTGTAAATAATTTCAGTGAGAAACCTAAAATTGAGAAAAAATTAACGTTTTTTTTAATTTGATCGCATTTAGCGATGAAATGGTGGCATGAAATATACCAAAATTGGCCTAGATCAATACTTGGGGTTGTCTACTACACTAAAACTAAAACTACCCCAAAAAGCTCCCTACATGCTCCCTAATTAACCCCTTCACTGCTGGGCATAATACACGTGTGGTGCGCAGTGGCATTTAGCGGCCTTCTAATTACCAAAAAGCAACACCAAAGTCATATATGTCTGCTATTTCTGAACAAAGGGGATCCCAGAGAAGAATTTACAACCATTTATGCCATAATTGCACAAGCTGTTTGTAAATAATTTAAGTTAGAAACCAAAAGTTTGTGAAAAAATTTGTGAAAAGTGAACGATTTTTTCTATTTGATTGCATTTGGCGGTGAAATGGTGGCATGAAATATACCAAAATGGGCCTAGATCAATACTTTGGGTTGTCTACTAAAAAAAAATATATACATGTCAAGGGATATTCAGAGATTCCTGAAAGATATCAGTGCTCTAATGTAACTATCGCTAATTTTGAAAAGAAATGGTTTGGAAATAGCAAAGTGCTACTTGTATTTATGGCCCTATAGTTTACAAAAAAAGCAAAGAACATGTAAACATTGGGTATTTCTAAACTCAGGACAAAATTTAGAAACTATTTAGCATGGGTGTTTTTTGGTGGTTGTAGATGTGTAACAGATTTTGGGGGTCAAAGTTAGAAAAAGTGTGTTTTTTTCCATTTTTTCCTCATATTTTATAATTTTTTTTATAGTAAATTATAAGATATGATGAAAATAATGGTATCTTTAGAAAGTCCATTTAATGGCGAGAAAAACGGTATATAATATGTGTGGGTACAGTAAATGAGTAAGAGGAAAATTACAGCTAAACACAAACACCTCAAAAATTTAAAAATAGCCTTGGTCCCAAACGGACAGAAAATGGAAAAGTGCTGTGGTCATTAAGGGGTTAAAGGGACACTGAACCCAAAATTTTTCTTTCGTGATTCAGATAGAGCATGAAATTTTAAGCAACTTTCTAATTTACTCCTATTATCAAATTTTATTCATTCTCTTGGTATCTTTATTTGAAATGCAAGAATTTAAGTTTAGATGCCGGCCCATTTTTGTGAACATCCTGGGTTGTTCTTGCTGATTGGTGGATAAATTCATCCAATAAAAAATGCTGTCCAGAGTCTGAACCAAACAAAAAGCTTAGATTTATTTTTAAAATAATGATAGCAAGAGAATGAAGTAAAATTGATAATAGGAGTAAATTAGAAAGTTGCTTAAAATTGCACGCTCTATCCGAATCAGGAAAGAAAAAAAAATTTGGTTCAGTGTTCCTTTAAGGTCAGTGGCCAGGCTAGTAGGTTGATATGCTAGTCAGTAATGTTCTATTGGGGGGGCGCCATTTAATTCTCTGACCCAGGCAAAGAACCGTTGAAAGTAGTGAACCCACGTCACAGGATCAGCCGTTTCACAAATTTTGACCGTAATGTACATGTATGTCCGCGTCATAACATACTTGGCCGCACTCATCACTAATTTAATTTTATACCTATAAAATTCCAGGACCGTCTATTTTGAACTCTCTATATATATCGCACCCCGCTTCACAAACCACTTACTATGCGTATCCCATTACTTAACATTAAAAAGCATTAGCCAAATGGGGGAGTTACACTTGACGTGACGATAATTATAGCCGTATAAAGAGTTAATGTTTTAGCATATGCAGGTGCACTGGCACCTGCCTTATCAATTTATGAAAAAACAATAATACATTGATAAGACAGGGAGACACGGTTGATTTTATTGTTTTGTATAGATAAGCTTTTGTAAATCTATACTGCCAGTGGATCTGCTGAAACATCTCCTTATACGGCTATAATTATCGTCATGTCCAGTGCAACTCCCCCATTGGGCTAATGCTTTTTAATGTTAAGTAATGGGAATTAGAAGTGGTTTGGAAAGCGGGGTGCAGTGTAGAGAGAATTAGACGGTCCAGGAATTTTCTAGGTATAGAAATTGAAGCAGTGACGTGTGCGGCCAGGAATGTCATGACGCTGACACGCATGTTTACAATAATACCCTAATGAAAGGGAGACCCCTAAAAACACCCGTAGATACAACTTTTGAGCAGTGAAGAGTAATATTCCGTGAGAAGTTCACTGGTTTGTAGTGGCCACACACAAATCCTAGATGTAAATATAAACAAGGCTGTCCTGGTAATCACCCTTAAGAAAAGGGGGAAAAAGCTTACCCTCTCTTCACGGCCTTATACGTGCTCACTGGGTGGAGAGCCGTTCGGGAGGCCTTCCTCCTAGGCTCTACTGCGGATCGCCACTCTTCAGCTTGGAGCGAACTCCCACAAGCAAACGACCGCAGACACGCTGCGCTGGCGTCCGCCCAAACACCCCGGGCTCTGCAAAATGACGTCAAAGGACGCGGCCGGCTTGTGAGGGGGAGACTGACATCCGGACTAGAACAACTCCAAATGGAAGGACAGCGTTAGCATCCAGACTGTGTGGCCAATCTTCACCTCCTTGAATAGGTAACCTCCAGGAATGTACCCGCTGCAAACAATTCCGTTAAGGGCTTGAAAACTTGAAAGAAAGTACAAAGTCCAGAATTTGCAGTAAAAGTTTCCAATGCTTTATTATCCTTTTAAAAGTGTACATGTACAAAAAACAAACATATGCCCTCAGTGCAAGCTTACGCGTTTCGGCTTAGTTGCCATACTCATAGCTTCCTATCCACCTTCTCACTAGGGGGCCATTTAAGAGAAGTAAAACCATTTGATTGGCTGGGGTTACATGTTGGAAATTAACTATTTCATTGCTAACTTGTATTGCTATTAGGCTTAATTAGCCTTACTCCTTAGAATTTAAACATATTGACATTAGCAATTTACATGTCACTTTAAAACCTCCATGCATAGTTCACAACAACTTTATTTTAAAATTCTCATTATCACAAAAAAACATGTTATCTTCCATTTATTTTCCTTTGTTGTTTTTATACAGAGATTAATCCATTTGGGATTTGATAAGAAGGTGCTGTTTTAATTAAAACACTTTACATAATACTTTATGCACCTTATAACCTTAATTATTGATACATCACCAATCTTACAGCAATTAATCTAACCTAGTATGATATTTTTTCAATACTCTATGGCTTGCTTATAAATGTTTGTATCATAGATTTTCACAAATAGACACCTCAAATCATGAATTATATGTAAATTCTCTGTATCTTCAAAATTTGAATTTTATAATATAGGAAGTATATTGTATGCTATATATACTGTAATTTTAAGATTAATATCCTCTCATGTTTTATAAAATATATAACAAAACAATACATTACTAATGTACACTGAAACTTAGAGACATCAAGTCTTATTCTCAGTGTCACATTAAAGTAAGGTATTTACTTCCAAAAATTAATGAGGTCATAGGAAGAATTCAACCCCTTTGGATATCTCGTTTGGAGATGGAATATCCAAAAGACCTCACGTTTCCCTAGTGCCTGATCCCTATCCCCTCCTCTTTGATTGATATTAACCATGTGCATGTGCATTACGGTCAAACTCTGTGAAACAGCTGATGCCATGCGCTACTCTCATGGGATTGTGGTTTTCTCGGAACACCGGCCCAGTGTTCACCCAGTCATTTTTCTTGGAATCCAAAAGGGCGTTTCACTGACATTTTAGATTCTGTTAACTTTTCAAAATATAGAAAAAAGAAGCACTCAACCGCAAACAAACAGAGTTCGGTAGCTTGCCTATGGGATGGTGCCCGTCCTGGATGCTGCCTCTATTAACCTACCTAATTGTGCTTTTCAACAAACTATATCAAGAGAATGAGGCAAATTTGAAAATAGAAGTTAAATGGAAAGCTTTCTCTGATTCATATATGTATACAAATTTTGACTTTACTGTCCCTATAAAAAATAAATAAAAAAAAATTGTAAATCAATATTGTTGAAATCACAGCACCAGCAGAAGCAGCTGTCATTTTTCAGCTGGGACTGAAACAAGAGACGGTAAACAATATAAAAAATGCTTCACTGCTGTACTTTGTTCTTTTTTTTTTTTTCATTAAAACATTTAACAAAATAGGCAGTGATAATTACTGTGAATATTTCTGAAACATGTGACACAGAAAGATTAAACCTAGAATATGTTATGTCCTTCAAAATAAAGGATGACATGAGAATCCAAAAGGTAATCTGTCAACGTCACAAAGCAGTAGGAAGTATAGACATGCCTTTGTCACAGTATGCTGGGAGCAGCAGATTAGATAAATCAGTAGTAGGAAAAGGTGCTGAAGAAATACAAAGGATGAGAGAGAAAGAGAGAAAGAGAGAGAGAGAAAGAGAGAGAGAGAAAGAGAGAGAGAGAAAGAGAGAGAGAGAGAGAGAGAGAGAAAGAGAGAAAGAGAGAAAGAGAGAGAGAGAAAGAGAAAAAGAGAGAAAGAGAGAAAGAGAGAGAGAGAGAAAGAGAGAAAGAGAGAAAGAGAGAAAGAGAAAAAGAGAAAAAGAGAAAGAGAGAAAGAGAGAAAGAGAGAAAGAGAGAAAGAGAGAAAGAGAGAAAGAGAGAAAGAGAGAAAGAGAGAAAGAGAGAAAGAGAGAAAGAGAGAAAGAGAGAAAGAGAGAAAGAGAGAAAGAGAGAAAGAGAGAAAGAGAGAAAGAGAGAAAGAGAGAAAGAGAGAAAGAGAGAAAGAGAGAAAGAGAGAAAGAGAGAAAGAGAGAAAGAGAGAAAGAGAGAAAGAGAGAAAGAGAGAAAGAGAGAAAGAGAGAAAGAGAGAAAGAGAGAAAGAGAAAGAGAAAGAGAAAGAGAAAGAGAAAGAGAAAGAGAAAGAGAAAGAGAAAGAGAAAGAGAAAGAGAAAGAGAAAGAGAAAGAGAAAGAGAAAGAGAAAGAGAAAGAGAAAGAGAAAGAGAAAGAGAAAGAGAAAGAGAAAGAGAAAGAGAAAGAGAAAGAGAAAGAGAAAGAGAAAGAGAAAGAGAGAGAGAGAGAGAGAGAGAGAGAGAGAGAGAGAGAGAGAGAGAGAGAGAGAGAGAGAAAGAAAGAGAAAGAGAAAGAGAAAGAGAAAGAGAAAGAGAAAGAGAAAGAGAAAGAGAAAGAGAGAGAGAGAGAGAGAGAGAGAGAAAGAAAAGAGAATGAAAGAAAAAAAAATAGAGAAAAAAGGGAGACAGAGGAATACACATATTGCATCAAGGAGTACGGAGTTAAAACAGTGGATGTAAATAACCCCTAACTTATGCCTACAATTCTACTGCATAGCTGCTGTTGGCATTTAAAACTAGTTATTGTCACCTGACAAAAGAACTGCAGAGCACACAAATTGAAGCAAACTGGAGATAGGCATGGCCCAATTTCACAACCCAGGGAGGTGCAGACACAGCAAAAGCCACAGGCATACATTACCTGCAATACAGCCACTGGATCAGTGAGCAAGTACAAGAAGCAATTGTAGCTCTATCAGCGTCAACATGAGGATGATTGCAAATCCTGCTTGTGTTGCCCAATTCTGGGTTATATGTGTACTGTTTAAAAAACCTAATTCGAGATTGGTAATATAAAATGTTTAAATCATATGTAGTAAAACAAATTTGCAAAATGCTTTATTTTGCCACCTTTTCCTGTAATTTATTTCTGGAAATTGTGGGCTTTCCAACTTCTATAAAAATGACAGCACAGACTAAAGACTTAAAGGCACAGTATAAACCAATTTTCATATAACTCCATGTAATAGACACTACCATAAAGGAGGATATGCCCAGATACTGATTCAGTATAAAAATTCAGTATAAAACATATTAAAAACTCAAAATTTAGCACTGTTGATAAGGTTAGGCTGGGACACCCATTAAAAGGGGTTGAGAGCAGACCCCCCCTGCATATGAAAAGACCCATTACACAAACAGACATCAGTATACATCTTAAACTTTGGGGCTTGGTTAGGAGCCTGAAAATCAGTGCAATGTTATTTAAAAATAAGCAAAACTATAGATTTTTACAAACACACCTCCAGATGGGTTATACAAATGGATCAACAAAATATTTATGCAAAGAAAAATCTTGTGTACAGTGTCTCTGTAACATAACTATATTCCACATGGCCATTGGTTACACATTCCAGTGGCCCATATATAAAATTGTCCCTAATTGGCCACAGCATAGAAGGATACCAAAGATACAACATGGCGGTGCCTATTGCTTAAAGGGACACTAAACCCACATTTTTTATTTCATGATTCAGATAGAAAATGCAATTTTAAGCAACTTTCTAATTTACTCCTATTATCAAATTTTCTTTGTTCTCTTGCTATCTTTATTTAAAAAGCAGGAATGTGATGCATAGGAGCAGGCCCATTTTTGGTTGAGAACCTGGGTAATGCTTGCTTATTGGTGGGTAAATATAAGCCTCCAATAAGAAAGCGCTATCCATGGTGCTGAACCTAAAATGGGCCGACTGCTAAGATTTACATTCCTGCTTTTAAAATAAAGATAGCAAGAGAACAAAGAAAAAATTAATAGGAGTAAATTAGAAAGTTGCTTAAAATTTCATGCTCTATCTGAATCATGAAAGAAAGAATTTGGGTTCAGTGTCCCTTTAATGGACACTAAAACATTACTTATTTTTCAATATTTAAATATCTAATATAACATGGATATTATTCTCAAGTGAATCTTTACTTTAAATATGTAATTTTATCTTGCATTTACATAGGGCCAGATTACGAGAGGAGCTCAAAATTGCGCTTTTTGCGATATTTGTGCTCCACTCATAAAACCATCACACGCAACTGTGTGCCGATATCTGAAGTAATCCTCAATATACACACACACACACACACACACAGCAGATGCAAGGCAACTATAACTCAGCATACTACTTGCTGCTGTTTAGGTTTATTGTCTAGTTAACAAAGCATTCAGTAGTAGATTTGTAAAATACTTTATTAAAGTGAAAAAACAGGACAGACCACATTCTATATTTTATAATCTGTGTTGATAACAGGTCATGCAACTCTTGAACAGAAGACTTTGGGTCTGGATGTACAAGGGTGTAAAGAAAATCACAAGCTTGATACATTTTTAACTATAGCTCTTTAGAGGGACATAAAAATATAAGACAACAATGCTTTAGTGTGTTAAAGTGAAGGTCAACTTTCAAGAATAAAAGCCCTGTTTTTAAAAATACTATTAAAAAAAAAACAGGGGCACTTTCATTCATGAAAGTTTACATTGAAGCCACTCTTTTAAAATACTTACCTTTTATTCCTAGCAAGCGTGGAACACCGGAGAAGCGATTCCTCTGCCCCAGGACGTCTCTTCTTACTTCAGAAATGAGGAAACCGGTTTCCTCCAATCACGGTGTGGCCTCAGGGAGGAGGAGAGTCCAAGGCTTCATTCATTACTGTTGGGAACATATACCCAAGCTCTAGAGGACACTGAATGAAACCAGGAGGGCAAAAGGCGGCCCCTTATCTGAAGGCACCACAGCCTGCAAAACCTCTCTCCCAAAAACAGCTTCCGCAGAAGCATAAACGTCAAACTTGTAAAACTTTGTAAAAGTGTGTGAGGAGGACCAGGTAGCCGCCTTACAAATTTGCTCCATAGAGGCATCATTCTTGAAGGCCCAAGACGAAGTCACAGCTCTAGTAGAATGAGCCGTGATCCTCTGAGGAGGCTTATGTCCCGCTGTCTCATAGGCCAAGTGAATCAAGCTCCTCAACCAAAAGGACAAAGAAGTAGAAGAGGCTTTCTGCCCCTTGCACTTCCCAGAATACACCACAAAAAGAATGTGGACTGTCGGAAATCCTTTGTAGCTTGAAGATAGAACTTTAAGGCACGAACCACATCCAGGTTATGAAGTAACCTCTCCATAGAAGGAGGATTAGGACACAAAGAAGGAACAACTAATTTCCTGATTAAAGTTAGACAGCACAGCTTTATCCGCATAAAAAAAAAAAAAAAAAAATGATAAGGAGGCTCACATTGCAAGGCAGCCAGTCCAGATACTCTGAGTGCTGATGCAATGGCTAACAGGAAGAGAACCTTCCAGGACAGAATCTTAATGTCAATGGAATGCATAGGTTCAAACGGAACCCTCTGCAATATCTTACTTGACCAAGTTTAAGCTCCATGGGAGAGAAGACTGTCTAAAGACATGCCTGATTGTAAACAGAGCCTGAACAAAAGATTGTATGTCAGGGAGCTCAGCGTGTCTCCTATGCAACAAGACTGATAATGCCAAAATCTATCCAATTAAGGAACTGGCGGCAAGACCCTTCTCCAAACCCTCCTGGATACCTTCACCTTATGCCAAGGATATCCATGCTTCTCACACCAGGACAAGTAAGTCCTCCACACCTTATGGTAGATGAGACGAGTGACTGGTTTCCTTGCCTGAATTAGCGTATCAATCACACCTTCAGAAAAGCCTCTCTTGGCCAAGACTAGGCGTTCAATCTCCACGCAGTCAGCCTCAGAGAATTGAGATTTTGATGTTGAAAGGCACCCTGTTCCAGCAGATCCCTGCGACAGGGTAACCTCCACAGCGGAGAGGATGACATTCCCACCAGATCCGCAAACCACGTCCTCCGCGGCCACGATGGAGCAATCAGAATGGCCGAAGCTCGCTCCTGTTTGATGTGCGCCACTACACGAGGTAGAAGTGGTAACCGTGGAAAAATGGAAGCTAGGCTGAACCCCCAAGGCATCTATCAGCTCTGTCTGGGGATCCCTGGACCTCGACCCATATCGGGGTAGCTTGCAATTGAGTCTGGACGCCATGAGATCCATCTCCGGCGTTCCCCACCTGAGACAAATCTCCACAAACATTTCGGGGTGGAGAGACTATTCCCCCGGAAGGAAGGATTGCCTGCTGAGAAAATCTGCATCCCAGCTGTCCACACCTGGAATGTGCATCGCTGAGAGCGAGCAGCTGTGGGACTCTGCCCACTCCAAGATCTGAGACACCACCCTCATGGCTAGTGAGTTCCTCGTACCCCCCTGATGGTTGATATAAGCCACTGAGGTAATGTTGTCGGTATGGAATCTGATGAAGCTGAATGACCCCAGAGGAGGCCATGCCTTCAGAGCATTGTAGATTGCTTGGAGTTCCAGAATATTTATCGGAAGGAGAGACTCTTCCCGGGTCCATTTTCCATGTGCCATCCTGGCACCCCAAACAGCTCCCCATCCTGCCAGAATCGCGTCCGTGGTCACAATCTCCCAGGACGTCCCCAAGGACAGTTTCTCTGGAAGGATCCACCAAGAGAGGGAGATCCGAGTCCAAACATTTATAAATATCTGCTGTAATAGATCTGAATGATTGCCGTTCCACTGTCTCAACATGCACAACTGAAGAGGTCTGAGATGGAACCGGACGTCTATGCTGGAAACCATGAGTACGATCACCTCCATAAAACGGAGCCACTGAGGGGCTTGAGGAGGACTGAAGGGCAAGACAAGAGGACGCAATCTTCCTGCGTTGATGGTCTGTGAGAAATATCTTCATGGGCATAGAGTCTATGATCGTGCCCAGGAACTCCACCCAGTTGCTGAAAACCAGGGAACTGTTTCCTGAGTTGATCTTCCAACCGTGAGATTGGAGGAAAATAGCAAAAAGAAGAAGAGCCCTCAAGGGTCCTGAACATCCTGTAACCAGGCTTTTGAGGAGATAATCTGCCCCCTACTTGGTCCGGAGACCGGTCGGAGGCCTCCCCTTCATGACGATTATGCCTCGGCGGGCTTCTTGCTCTGCTTAGACTTGATCCAAGAATGAGCCGGTTTCCAAGTTCCCTTGGACTGGTCCGCTTTCGAGGCGGGCTGCTGGCCCTGGGCCTTGTCCGCACGAAAGGGATGAAAAGTAGATCCTTTAGGCTTTTTATCCTTTCCTGCGGTAGAAAAGCTCCCTTGCCTCCCGTAACCGTGGATATGATCGAATCCAATCCTGGACCGAACAGATTCTTTCCTTGAAAAGTCAGGGACAACAGCCTCAAATTAGAGGTCATGTCTGCAGACCAAGACTTTAGCCACAGAGCCCTGCACGCTAAAACGGAAAAACCTGACACCTTAGCGTTCAGGCGTATAATTTGCATATTGGCATCACAGATGAAAGATCTGGCAACCTTCAACGCCTTAATCTTATCCTGTATCTCATCAATGGAAGTCTCCCCCGTGACCATTTTACACAGGGATTCACACCAATATGTCGCAGCTACGGAAACCGTGGCTAAAGCCGCTGCTGGCTGAAAAAAAAAAAAACCCGTGTGTAGAAACATCTTCCTTGACATGTTTTACAACTTTTTATCCATGGAATCTTTAAACGACAAACTATCCTCGAGGGGAATAGTTGTCCGCTTTGCGAGCATGGAGATTGCACCATCAGCCTTAGGGACAGTACCCCACAGCTCTTAAAGGAAGAAGAAGGGGAAAAGGAAGAACCTAATCGCTCCCATTCATTCTTAATAATATTAGCCATTTTAACAGGAACCGGGAAGGCCTGAGGTACCACCCTGTCCTCATAACTTATCAAGCTTAGGAATCGCTGGTTCCTCCGGAAGTCAGAGTGGGCCTCATCATCCTACAACACCTCTAATGAGACCTTGTTAAAGAGGGAGAACCCTCTAACGCGTCAAGTCCTCCATAGCTTGCGCTGTTCTAAACGGACTAGATTAACTTAAAGGGACACTGAACCCAAATTTTTTCTTTCGTGATTCAGATAGAGCATGCAATTTTAAACAACTTTCTAATTTACTCCTATTATCAATTTTTCTTCATTCTCTTGCTTTCTTTATTTGAAAAAGAAGGCATTTAAGCTATTTTTTGGTTCAGAACCATGGAAAGCACTTTATTGGTAGGTGAATTTATCCACCAATCAGCAAGAACAACACAGTGTGTTCACCAAAAATGGGCCAGCATCTAAACTTACATTCTTGCATTTAAAATAAAGATACCAAGCGAATGAAGAAAATTTGATAATAGGAGTAAATTAGAAACTTGCTTAAAATTGCATGCTCTATCTGAATCACGAAAGAAAAAAATTTGGGTTCAGTGTCCCTTTAATAAATAGGCACCTTTATACCTCCAATAGCGGGGGCACTCAACACCTCCTATGACCCGGACTACAGAAACAGTTTTGTCTCCTGCGCCGCTGAGCAACAGAGGAAGAGAGAGATAGCCACACCCGGTCACATGGAATGCATGGCAGGACCGCCCCTGCCTAAGGAGAAAACGCGTCAAAAAAGGGCCTCACAATACTCCCGTAAGTCACCTGAAAGTTCCACACATTGCCAGAGCCTCATCTAGCACATAACGCAGCAATGAAACAATAAACAACATCATGTATAATCCCCCCTGTTCAATTATCCTCTTTCCAGGAATATAAAACCTTGATTCTTTAAAAGATAAAAAAGGTGTCAAAATGTGACCCTGTCTTCCGTGTTATCATTATGTAACAAAAAAACGAAAATATCTTACCAGAATCAACGCTGTGGAACAGGAACACTGTCCTTCAAGTGTGAAAGGTTAGTAGCTTCGCTCCGGACATGGACTTGATCGTGAAAAGCAAGCAGCGAAACTCGTCAACACTGATTGCTTGTGGAGCTGTTAATAAGAGTCGGGATGGTTTAGCAGAAAGACTCTCCCTGCATCTCCGGACTCTAACTTTCGCCCAGGCTCTCACTGCGAGGCTGACAGGACTACTTAAAACTCCAGTCCCAATTCGAAGAGTACTACCCTCCATAAGAGACTACTCCGATCTTCGGCACTTCTCTGCCATCCTCCTGTGATGAAGGCAAAGAATGACTGGAAGTGGGGGCCTTTGCCTCCTCCTGGTGGCTAGGTTCTTAATTCGCAAAAGTAATGAATGAAGCCATTGACTCTCCTCCCCTTTAGATGGAAATGATTTTTCCATTTGCTGGCCCCCTGTATTACATGACAGCCGACAGCCATATATACACTGATGTCTTGCACATGTTTAGAAGAAGCTGGTGGCCACACACACAATAATATATATATATATATATATGTGTGTGTGTGTGTATGTATATATCTATCTATGTCTATATTAGGATTTTGAATGACTTTGCCCTACAAGTTACATTTCAGTTATATGCTTTCCAGTTCTACAATACAGCACTTTGGAGGGCAAAGGAATCATTCCTTGAGATGTGCTGGCATGAGGCATTCAAGGGCTCAGTTCCAGCTGTTTATCTTGCCAAGGTAAACAAGCCAGGCAGCTAAAGAGATGATGCTCAGCAACATATTAGATAGCGAAAAAATGTAGAGGGAGAAAAGTGGCACAATGTACAGGACTGAATGTATTTAGGGGACACAGTGACAAAAAGGACTGGAAATCATGGATTCTAGATGAAGAATTAAGTGAGCACAAAATAAGAGATTAAGATATTGTAGTCATTAAGTACTTGAACTCATTTCTGTATAACTTGCTTGTATGTCATTTCATAAAACCTCAATAAAAAATTAATTAAAAAAAAATAAAAAAAAAAATATATATATATTGTAGTCAAATTTTTGTCAATTTAGAAATTAAAGTAAATAAAATTATTGTATCCAATGCTACTATGTTATTATGAAACAATATGTACAAATATCAGAATAAACGGATTTCCAAAGTAGCCATACTTAAAAGGGATATGAAACTTTTTTTTTTTTTTTTATTTCATGATTCAGATAGAGAATGCAATTTAAGCAACTTTTTAATTTTCTCCTATTATCAAATTTTCTTTGCTCTCTTGGTATCTTTATATACATGTAAGCCTATTTTTGGTTCAGCACCTCGGTAGTGCTTGCCGATTTGTGGTTACGTTTAGCCACCAATCAGCAAGCGCTACCCAGGTGCTGAACCAAAAAAGGCCTGGCTCTTAAGCTTACATTCCTGAGAACAAAGAAAAATTGATAATGGGAGTAAATTATAAAGTTGCACCCTTTATCTGAATCACGAAAGACATTTTTTGAGTTCGATTTCCCTTTAAAATTACTTAAATGTGCTCCAAAGTGATTTTTATTTTTACCATTTTCATATACCAAGTGATAAAGCAAAATATGGACTTGCACCCAAATCTATATTTTCATTTAGACCTTCTGGATAGAGAGTTTTGAATTTCTTGGTTCAAAAGGCTATGCTATAATCGTAGTAAGATTGCATTATGTTGTTTTAGGAATATATTAAAAGGGGATTAAGCTGAAAATATTTACAAACACTATGGTTGGATACACTAGCAACAGTAAAAGTGATTTTAAAACAAAGTGTTCACCCCATCTAGTGCAAATAGCCCAACTAGTACTTCCACAATACTGAGCACCACTGACACATAAATCACATATACACTGTCACATCATTCTAGTGCTTAGTGCATAAACGTCTCCAGTGGTGTTCAATTTGAAGGGCATACTTTTGTTTTTGGTAAATTTACATGTAGGACATTGTGTCTTTCCACATTCATATACACTTTTTTTTATTCTCATTCCGTACTTGTCATTCTTATCAGAAGTTTTTTATTCATCCTAATTTTATGTTTTAATGCTGCTCTTAAATTTGCATGGTAGAATTTAATTATATGGCATGATTAAAAGGGACATTATACACTAGTTTTTTCTTTGTATAAACGTTTTGTAGATGATCCATTTATATAGCCAATACAGCTTTTGTTTTAATGTATAGTTTTGCTTATTTTTAAATAACATTGCGCTGATTTTCAGACTCCTAACTAGGGCTGGGCGATATGGGCAAAAATCGCAATTTTCTTATAAATGACTATAACACCTTCATTTTGCATTCTAAAGTTTATTTAACACTACAGTATCTTAATGTACATGTTTCTCAATGTCCAATACACTCTTGGAGCATAAAAATACAAACCACAAAATAGTTAAAATAAAATTGACTGCCTGTGATGTGATTAAATAGTAGCCACTAGCCAGTTATTAGGTCTTATGACACACAACATTGTCATGTTTTCTTGGACAGTCATTCTAACTGTGGACAGTGGTATGATTAACAAATGAAGCAGTGTAAGCCACATACACACAAATATATATATATATATATATATACACGCACACACACACACACACTCACATACACAGTGAGTGTTAATTTTTTCCTTGACTGAAAATGAGCCCTGCTCCTGTCCAGGAATCCATTAGAGGCATATAGCAGTAGGGGTGGGGGGCTGCTTCTTTCAGAAATGCTGTGCCTCGCTGATATAAAATACATTGTAGATGCAGTTAAGTTAACCCAGCAGCTAATAGCAGAGGGGGCCTGCAGTTTTAGCCTTTTTGGGAGCTGTGGGGTTAACTGCATCTGCTATGTATTTGAGCCGTTTCTCAGAGAGCAGGAGATTCTGTTGGAGGTTCCATAATGATTACATACCCTAAGTTTCAGACTGCAGACGTCCCTAGGGGGGAATATAAGCAAGTGGTTTTCTTTCCTCTTCATTTCTGCATGGGCTCTGCTTTTAGATTTCTCAATTGATCGGCTGCTTATGAGAACAGAAAGTGAAAGTAAAACAGCCATTTTACAAATGTGTGCTAAAAGCAACCACTAGATGGAGCTGGTTTGCAAGAAATCACAAATAAATCAATGCATTACAGCCACTTCTAAAGGAATTTTTTAAGTAGGAAAAAAATCGCGACTCCTTGCGGTTTTAAAATCGCATATGCGATTAATCGTGCAGCCCTACTCCTAACCAAGCCCCAAAGTTTTAGGAGAATACTGATGTATTCTCACTCCAGCTTGCTCCTGTTTGTGTAAAGAGTCTTTTCATATGCAGAGGAATGGGGATGGGGAGTGTCTGCTAACAGTGGGTGTTCTAGCTACCTTTTATTCTGATTTTTAGATCAGTATCTGTGCATATTATTTTTTATAGCAATGTCTAGTAAATGCAGTTAAATTAAAAATTTGTGTATACTGTCCCTTTAAGGGAGATCCCAAAATGTTGCTGTTCATTTTTCCTTGCATAAAATTTATAAATGATATTCTGTGCTGTTACATGTTTTTGGTCATATGTTTGAAAATTTATTATAGGTCAATGTCACTTTGCCAAAGAAAAAAACTTACTCATTGTTGTGCAATGAGTTGTAGCCTTCTCTTTTAGCTATGAGGGTCATGTATCTCAAAGAGGAGTAAATGCAGTCTATAGCGTCTATCAAACAGCTTCTTTAAAGAATTCCAGTATCCCCAGTAATGTTTTCATTGTAAATGTAACTCATGGGGTCTACTAGAAAGGCCACACTGACCCAAAGTGCACACACCCATCCCCCAACCTCATTTTAGAAGTTTTTTTTTTTTTTTAGAAAGAGGCCCATCTCTTCCCCATTCCGTCAATTATTTAGCAACTTGCTAACGGTTCTGAACCCTAAAAAAGGAACATAATTCCAAATATCAGTCTTTTACAATCATTTGGTTTTAAAGGGCTGTGGCTCTAGCAAAATATCCACTTCATGTTAGACCTTTTCTCCCTTAATTTTGTGTTTAATAGTTCAATTGGCCCTGCATAGAGATTTCATTATTATATCTATTAGGTATGTGCATTTGTCACTTAGGGAACCAAAGAATGAAAATGAAGCAGCCAGAAGTGGAGATCTGGATTTGCAGAGATGTATAAAATTATAGTAAAATGCAATGAATTAAAGGGATACTGAACCTAAATTTTTTCCTTAAAGGGACAGTATACTATAAAATAGTTTTTCCCTTAATGTGTTTACAATTGCTTTTTTTACCAGCTGCAGAGCATAAAATATATGAGATTTGCTTTTTAAGGCTTATTTGTGTATATTAAAGCTCTGATTTTGTGTTTTGAAGCCACAACCTAATAAAATGGGTTGAGCTTGTAGGTATAATCCGATCTCATTACTGTATCACATTGTGCACATATACCTGCTTCTTTATCTTATATCTGTCCTTAAAACAATCACCAGTACTTTGAGAGAACAATGGAAAATCAACATGTTATTACCTTATCTCTGCTATATCCCACTGGGATTGTAATTTCTTCTGCTGGCTGTGTTTACAAAGCTTATCTATAGCTGGTACGCGCTGCCACAAACTTTCAGAATAGGTGGGGATACCACATGCTAAATCAACAATTTCAAATGCCAATTTAAGGGTAAAGGAGCTACTTGTAAACAATTAAGGGGAGAAATTTTTTGAGTAAACTGTCCCTTTAATAATTCAAATAGAGCACGCAATTTTAGGCAACTTTCTAATTTACTCCTATTATCATTTTTCCTTCATTCTCTTGGTATCTTTATTTGAAAAAGCAGGAATTTAACCTTATGAGCCGGCTCTAAATGCAGTAAATGAGTAAATTGGATATTTGCTTAAAATTGCATGCTCTTTCTGAATCATGAAAGGAAAAAATTGGGTTCACTATCCCTTTAATAAACATGTATAATCTTCAGTAATATCTCATATTTATTAATGAAGGCAGTATATATACACATATGTGTGTGTGTATAGCTTCCAATTCAGCACAATATTAGAAATCTGTTATTTATGTCAATAAATTAACTTATAATTATTAGTAGACATTTAATGTAATATTGCATAGACGACATTCAAGAATATATAGATTGTTGCTTATTATATCACTTTTTTTTTATTATTGGATTCTAAAAAAAAGCAAGTAGCCACAAAAACAAAATTACAAATAAAATAAATTATGACAGATAATGAAGAATAATTAATTCTACATCAGGGGTAACTGCACGCTGGAATGAATGTTGCCTGGTTACATTCAGGAGGACTGCTAGAGGCAAGCCTTATGTTTGTGTATGGGGAGGGGGGGTGCGGACATTCAAGTATCCTAGGACAGGACACATTCCTGACGGATCCGGGGCACGCGGCCTCCTGTTTAATCACAGCCTTTAATTCATCAGGCAGTTTAGGCAAGGGGCCTAAAAAAAAAAAAAAAAAAACTCCTTAAAAAAGGGACGTTTAACACTAAATAAATGTGAATGAAAGATTTTCTTAAGAATATTATTTTGATTTATTTTAATTATTCCTTCAATATTTAAAAAGGATCAATAAAGTCGAAATTAAATGCTGATGATTCAGATAGATAGAGCATAGAATTTTTAAACTTTCAAATTTACTTATAGTATCTAATTTGCTTGGTTCTCTTGGTATCCTTTGTTGATGAGTAGGCTGGGGAGCAGAAATGCACTACAGGGAGCTAGCTGAACACATCTGACGAGCCAATGACAAAAGGCACAATCACCAGTTAACTCCCAGTAATACACTGCTGCTTATGAGCCTAGCTATGTATGATTTTCTCCAAGGATGCCAAGTGAACAAAGCCAATTTGATAATTTGTGTAAATTGGATAGTCTTTAAACATATTCTAACTGAATCATAAAAATTTTAAAAAAAAACCTTTGCTATCCCTTTTAAAAAGTGACATTAAACCAAAATGCAGATAGAGCACACACTTTTAAACGACTTTCTAATTGTGTTTTACATCAAATTTTGCTTCATTCTCTTGGTACGTTTTGTTAAAGGAGCATCAATGCACTACTGAGAGCAAGCTGAGCACATCGGTAAGACAATGACAAGAGGCATATATATATGTGCAGCCACCAATGAGCAGCTAGCTCCCAGCTCCTGAGCCTACCGAGGTATGGTTTTTAAAGTGACAGTCTACACAAAAATGGTTATGGTTTAATAAAAGACAGATAATGCCTTTACTACCCATTCCTCAGCTTTGCACAACCAACATTGTTAAATTAATATACTTTATATTAACAGAGCTCGACAAACCCAGGAGCCTGGTAGCCACTGGCTCCTAGAATTTTACCCCTGGCTCCTAACTTTTTGGGTTATTCTCCATATGTCTATATACAAATCCAACGATCTGGCTCCTAAAAATATGCCTGGCTCCTAAATATTCTTACTGGCTCCTAATTTTTAAACACATTTGTCAAGCACTGCTTTATAACATTTAAACCTTTACATTTCTGCCTGTTTCAAAGGCTCTATAGACAGCCTCTTATTACTTGCTTTTGTATTTGCTTTTCACAACAGGAGACTGCTAGTTCATGTGGGCCATATAGATAACATTGTGTTCACTCCCAGGGAGTCATTTAAGAGTTAGCACAACACAGTACTAAATGCAACTCAATAGATTTTAAATAGTCACAGTCATGTGATCAGGGGGCTGGCAGAAGATGCTTAGATACACGGTAACTCACACTAATCACAGAGGGAAAAAGTAAAAGTAAATAACAGTGTTGGTTGTGCAAAACTGGGGAATGGGTAATAAAGGGATTATCTATCTTTTAAAAAGTAAAAATTATATGGTACTGTCCCTTTAACAAAAGGATTATCAAGAGAACTAAGCTAATTAGATAATTGAAGTAAATTGGAAAGTTGTTTAAAACTGTATGTTCTCTTTAAATCATGAGAAAGAAATAGTTTGAAGTTACATCTCCCATTAAACAGCTAATAAAGTGTAAAGTTTTAGTAAAGTAATAGGAGCTGCTATGTTATCCTACGTTAAAAAGCTCTGTGTTTTTTTTGTGTGTGTTTGTTTTGTTTTTTTAACACATGCACAGTATATTTAAGAATTAACAAATGTGAAAAACAATCAATAAAAACCTACTTGAAAAACATTGTATGTGATAGTTATAGGTTTGCTATAAATATGTATGCTGTAAGCAATCACTGTGTAATACGTCGCCTTTTCAGGAAATTTGCAGTATTTCCCAACATTTTTAAGTTACCCAATTTCTCTAATTTCTAGCACAATTTTTGGAGGTGCTCTCCAGCAAAATCAATCAAAATAAATAATAAAATATAAATTGCATTGTTTTATGTTCATTCATAATTTATCAATTTTGAGAGTAATGTCCTTTTAACTTTTTTTTCCCCCTATTACAGGTGACTGGTGTTGCGTTGTGGGTAACTCTCTTGCAACGGTGTGTGCAGTGTTGTGTCCAAGCACAGCACTGTTTATACCCCAGGCAAGTGTTAAACACAGCAGTCTATCCTTGCAAAGCATTATATGAGCACAGCAACGTGACCCCATCCAGCAGTGGGGTAGCTATTGACCTACTGACCTTGCTTGGTCTAAAGGTCAGCAGCTGTCACAAGGACAAAAGGAAAAAAGAAGCCTATACACCAACATCTCCATAGCTACCTCATACCCTGCTGACTTCTCTCTCCCTCCTGCAGTTTCCCAGCAGTTAGTGCAGTGCAATCTTAGGCTACCAACACCCCACACTCTGCTGCTGTTGGGCTGCTATTTAGTGCAACATAAAAGACATTCCCAGTGCAAAAAAAAGGCAAAGGACCAGAGAGTTTTATAGCTGCAATAAAGTCCACAATCATATCGTTTTCAAATGTATTCTGTATACAAAATGAAACAAAAACGGTGCTATAACACGTTTCATTTAAACCCTGCATGCCAGCATTAAAGTTCCGATAAACATGCTGTAAAAATGAAATCAAACAATCTATGTAATCACGCGATTTCAAGGCCGTGATCGGCACAGCCCCCCAGTCCGATTCTTGATTGCGTCAAAGGGTGAGGCTACAGGACGCCATATAAAAGGTAAGACGTTCCATGCCGTCCTAACGGTGTTAAAGCCCAGGGCTGTTAGAACAGCATGGAATGTCCTAAGGGCATGAAGCGGTTAAGTAAATGTGCTTTATAACAACAAACACCACCCAAAAGGGAACTCTGTGTCCCCCCCCCCCCCAAGCCCTTTTTCAAAGGCTGCACCACCCGACTGATTTTACTGACTACCCGGCTAAAATTAGCTTCTTTTTTTTTTAAACGTTTATTGCTCTAATTGTCATTAAATAAATTTATATTAAATTATTAAATGAATTTGTGCTTTGCATAGCAGAAAATGTTACAATATTAGAAATTACTACACTCCGCCCCCACACGGCTACTTTATAATGCCCCCCCTACAACTTTATAACACCACCCCTGGCTACTTTATAATGCTACCCGGCTACTTAATAAAATCCACCCGGGCTACTTTACAATGCCACCCAGCTACTTTATAATGCCCCCCCCCCCCCGCTACTTTATAATGCACCCCCCGCCCCCCGGCAAAATATTCTGTAGAGAACACTGGAACTGTTAAGTTGCTGCATAATTAAAAATGCAGTGTGATGAGTTGCTATGTATTTATCTGTTACTAAACAACTTACAGATTAACAGGAAGTAACCCAGTGTTCTAGAAATATGTGTAGGTATAATGAAATTATAATATTTTGGCTGCTATGGAGTCTTTTTTCTTTCCTTTTTTTGAATTAGATCAGTTGGGCGGGTTACTATTGCCACCAACTGTCAGACTGCTTACACCTATAGGTAAATGTTGTCAGTGCTTCCCAGTTCCAACTTGGTCTCTCTGATGTTACCATTAAAAAGGACAGTGTACTATAATTTTTATTTCCCCTCAATTTCAGTACATAAAAGTAATTTGTCTTTGGGTAACAAGTGAGAGATAAGAAAAGAAGGACTTTATGTAAATATTTAGACAGATAAGATAATGAGGTCTGTTCTCCCTACAAGCTTAGCCAATTTAATTGGGTCATGGCTTCAATTAGCAGGAACAGCTATTTTATATATATAAAAACAAATCTAAAGAAGCACATTTCAGGTACATTTTAAACTCAGCATTTGGTATAACAAGTCATTGGAAACACACAGTCTTTTAAATAATATGCACTTAACAGGCCATAAGAATGAATATCTGTTGGCAAAGACGCTAAAGGGACTTTAAACTCAAAATTGTTTTCCGCATAAAATATTTAAACATAAAATTATCAAGTTGCAGGCAGACAAGCTCTCAAGCACAGAACCTGTCCACCCACAATTCCCACTGGCGACGCAGTATCGCTTGGCCACATTCAAGATTGCAGAAGGGAGAACTCTCGAGTGTCAATCACCCAAAGAAGCAAAATTTGGGGTGCTTCTTATCAGTTACTTCAAAAATAGAAGAAAAAGGTAAAAAGTATGGATTGCTTCTTAAATCTGCAGTTGCAGGCTCGCCCATGCACCACAAGGCCTTAGAAGCTGAAAATGCAGCTTATTAAATATCCCCCTACACATAATTAACATAATTAAAAGAAACCTTTGCAATGCACTTTCATTCTCTGTTTTGCCTGCTTTCACTGTAATTTGCTGTAGTGTGTCTCCACTACCCTCAAAGAGGCTAGAGTGCATTCAGTGGAATGTAGAACACTTACTCTTTTACCAACTGCCACAGCCAACCAAGTTAAACAATATTAATAAAGTTTTTCAAGGGGTATGTCCTGGGACTACAAAACAATACATATCTTTGTAACAAAATAACAGTTTTAAATGTTTTTACTTTATTTTGCATTTAAATATCTTGCAAAGTAGTGGATCATTTCTGAAGAATATAAAAATATTTTAACGACTCTTTAAACTATGATTTAAAATTGTTTAATCATCCCTAGTACAAACATTTTGTATTGTATTTTTTTCTGCCTACCTTTTCCTGTAATTTAATGACAAAATGTTTTTTTTCCCCACTGCCCCAGAGAGGCTGTAGTATACCCTGCTGGGTTCAGCAAACTGACCCTGCAACTTTCTATTAAAAGGGACACTGAACCCAAATTTTTTCTTTCGCGATTCAGATAGAGCATGAAATTTTAAGCAACTTTCTAATTGACTCCTATTATCAAATTGTCTTCATTCTCTTGGTATCTTTATTTGAAATGCAAGAATGTAAGTTTAGATGCCGGCCCATTTTTGGCGAACAACCTGGGTTGTCCAAGCCGATTGGTGGATAAATTCATCAACCAATAAAAAAGTGCTGTCCAAAGTGCTGAACCCAAAAATAAGCTTAGATGCCTTCTTATTCAAATAAAGAAAGCAAGAGAATGAAGAAAAATTGATAATAGGAATAAATTAGAAAGTTGCTTAAAATGTCATGCTCTATCTGAATCATGAAAGAAAAAAATTTGGGTTCAGTGTCCCTTTAAGTGATTGTTTGATCAGTGCAAGAGCACAATTATATCTGTCTCTAATGGCTACAGCAAAGATGAAAAACAGATACACATACTCAGGAGGCTTATCAATGGACTGCACTGCAAAACAATTCTGTATACAGAGCTTCCCAATGCAGTGATTCATTTCCGATACATACTATGAATATATTTTATTTAAAAATATTTTAGAGTCCCTTTAGCACTTGGGTTTTTGCAAATTTCAGGTCTACACTGAGAATTTTTAAGTTTTTACTCTATTTCTGGGAATGAGCAAATCTGACTCCCTTATAGAAAGTTAAAAAAAAAAAAAAAAAGGCTGCACAAATGTAGTGTACAAAATAAATAGATTAATACAAATTGTAATTAATGATTTCAATTAAAAAAAGCACTAAGCAGTTGCTTATACTTAAAGGGACAGTCTACACCAGAAGTTTTAAAAGATAGATAATCCCTTTATTACCCATTCTCCAGTTATAATTATATACTTTTTATCTCTGATTACCTCATATCTTAGCATCTTCTGACAGCCCCCTGATCACATGACTTTGTATTTATGATCTATGAACTTGCATTTTAGCCAATTAGTGCAGTGTCTGCCACAAGCCACGGGCGTGAGCACAATGTTATCTATATGGCTCACATGAACTAGCAGTTCCGTGTTGTGAAAAGCTAATACAAAAGCATGCGATTAAGAGGCTGTCTTTAATGGCTTAGAAAACGGGCAGAAATGTAGAGGTTTAAAATGTTATAAAGTATATTATTATAAACTAATGTTGGTTGTGCAAAGCTGGGGAATGGGTAGTAAAGCATTATCTATATTTTTAAACAATAACCATTTTAGTGTTGACTGTACCTTTAATAAAACAATGAAACTGACTGATATCCCTTTAATCCTTTATCTGCGTATTAGTTTGTGGTTGGTTAGCAAGTATTCTTTTGTTCTTGGGGACAGGTAAAATAGTGGAAAAATAAAACATAAAATACACTGTATGTTCATTTGACAAAATAAAGCTGCATTATCCATTGCAAAACTCTTCTCAATTATGAAGGTACATTGTCATACCACTTACAATTTGTGTTTAATGTCCCTTTAAGAACAGACTATAAAATTCCCCAGTATGGAACGTGGGTTTGCAGCAAACAAAACGTACTACGACGGGGAGTAAAAAAGCAAACTTGTACCACTTGACCAGACAACACTGGCTCCACTGTCAAAATGTCCCTGGGAAGTAGCCAACAATTGCAGTGATAAAATAAGATATTTCTTCACACAAAACACGAGAGACCCACAAGTGGTCAGTAAATAAATCTACTGCAAAAGGAGAAAAATCATTCCAGTTTGATTATCTCTTTTTTTCTCCGTTCGAATGAAATCCTTTAATCTGAGGTTTCAAGTTTTACTATAATGCACACGCATATATATTATATGTTGTTGGTGATTCACTGATGGCTGTCACATGATAGAGGGGACAGGAAAATGGGGAGGACATTTTCAGATTTACCGGAAAACAAATATTTGCTGCTCTTTTAAAAAACTCAGAGTAAGTGCTATTATTATTTTTTTTTTTTACTATTCATTTGTTGCTAAGGAAGTACAAAAATGTGTTTCATAATAGAATCTGAGTATTATATTATTACATTAGAAAGTCATTTTATAATATTTTCAGACAGACAATCTTCTTTGTCCTGCTTCTTTCTTTCCTTTTGAGTACGCTAGCGATTTCTCAATGCAGACAAAAAGTAGCTCAATCAGGAATCTCTAACAGTATTGGAGAAACCATTTTGCTTCATTTCGAATATACTGTATTTCATACTGACACAGAGTTTTTAAAAAAAAAAAAAAAAATCACATATTATTCATAAGAAATTTGTTCTGAAAAGCCTATAGGTTGTAGCAAGACCAGTAAATGCTACAATCTATTGTGATATCTAAAGATGAAAAATGCAATGAAAGTGAATATCCCGAGCCATTATAGTGAAAAAGTGACGTTATAAATCAGTTAAACCATGACATTTTAAGACTATCAACCCTAGACTACTGTGTATTTAAAGGGACAGTCCAGTGAGAATTAAAGGGACACTGAACCCAATTTTTTTTGTGTGTGTGATTCAGATAGAGTATGAAATTTTAAGCAACTTTCTAATTTATTCCTATTATCAAATGTTCTTTATTCTCTTGGTATCTTTATTTGAAATGCAAGAATGTAAGTTTAGATGCCGGCCCATTTTTAGTGAACAACCTAGGTTGTCCTTGCCGATTGGTGGATAAATTCATCCACCAATCAAAAACTGCTGTCCAGAGTCCTGAACCAAGAAAAAAAAAAAAAGCTTAGATGGCTTCTTTTTATATAAAGATAGCAAGAGAACGAAGAAACATTGATAATAGGAGTAAATTAGAAAGTTGCACGTTCTATCTGAACAAAATAATTTCATAATTCAAATAGAGCATGTAATTTTAAACAACTTTCCAATTTATTTTCATCATCATATTTGCTTTGTTCTATTGGTATTCTTAGTTCAAAGCTAAACCTAGGTAGGTCAATATTCTAATGTCTAAGCCCTTGAAGGCCACATCTTATCTCAATGCATTTTGAGTTTTTCATAGCTAGAGGACGTTAGTTTACGTGTGCCATATAGATAAGATTGCGCTCATGCCGTGGAGTTACCTAGGAGTTAGCACTGATTGGCTAAGATACAAGGTAATCAGGTAAAAAGTATATTAATATATCAGCGTTCGATATGCAAAACTGTGAAATGGGTAATAAAAAGGTATTATCTATATTTTATTTTTAAACAAAAATTCTGGGAGTAGACTGTCCCTTTAAACCGCACAAAGGGGTTAAACATACAGTAGAAATACCGCTCGAGATTTGCAGGGTACTGCTGGTCCTGAGCAGAAAACGCTGGTGATTCAATCATCAGCTCTAGTCGAATGACTCTGACGTGGAACAAACCCTGCTGTTTGGATAAGCAGAGCTTTTGGCTCACAACCAGCATTGCTCTGCAAGTCCCTTTGCGGGGGTTAAAACACACAGTAGTGTAGGGTCAATAGTCTTAAAATGACATGCTCTAACGGAACTGGGAACCAAATCTCCTAAACTTGTTAGATTCTTCTACATCTCTCTATAATATACATACCCCTTCCTGGCTGCTAAAAAAGGCTCAGTGGTTCCTCTGCATAATATTTTCAACCCCTGGCTTAGGGCCCGATAATCAAAAGCTTGCTGACATAGTGAGAAATCACAACTATTTTTTTATACAGCATTATAACCCTGCATAGTGAGATAAACAGCTCACTCTTTGTGAGACAAGATCAGCCAGAGAGCTTTAGAGAATCAAGCCCTTAGACCAAGGGTGGGCAATGACCGCATTATGGACTACATCTCCCATAATGCTCTTTCAGCCATAATGCAGGCAAATCATCATGGGAGATGTAGTCCATAACGTCTGGAGGGCCGGTAATAAACAACCCCTCCCTTAGGCTGAACACAAGAGCAATGCCTTCAGATCCTTTGGTTTTGTCCTGTACACTCAGCAGTTTCTAAATACTACATTTACTGTACACCCCACATAGCATTGTTAATTACTAAGACAATAATGTGAATGCAAAGAAGTTAAAACTTTAATCTGTTGTGGTTTAACTTGTACTCACTTCAAACTGCACTGGGTGAGCCAGTTACAAGATTTAATTAAAGGGATAGTAAACACCAACAATTTTATTGTTTAAAAAGATAGATAATCCCTTTATTTACCATACTCCAGTTTTGCATAACAAAAACTGTTATAGAAATATACATTTTACCTCTTAAATAACTTCTCGTGCATGAGTACAATGTTATCTATATGAAAGACAAACGAACACCCTACAGCTATGAAAAACTGTCAAATGCAGAGGTGGCCTTCAATGGCTTACAAATTAGTATATGAGCCTACCTAGGTTTAGCTTTCAACTAAGAATAACAAGAGAACAAAGCAAATTTGATGATAAAAGTAAATTAGAAAGGTGTTTAAAATGACATGCCCCATCTGAATCATGAAAGTTTAATTTGGACTTTACTATCCCTTTAATACAATTATTTTCCAGTGATAATTCATCCACCCTATACAAGATTGGGATCCTGTCCTAAAGAGACAATGTACTGTAAAATGTGTTTTTCCTATGACTAGCTCTTGGAAATTGCAATGACCCCTTAGGTTTATTCTTGTATCTGAAATAGAGGGGGGGGGTCACAGAAACTACCACCAATAATAAAACAAGAGAAAGAAAGAGATAAGAAAAGTCGTTCTGCTCTACCTGTTGGCTCAACCTATTTGAATGGGTGTGTTCTTAAATGGAAAGTCAAAATGAAACTTGCATGATTCAGATAGAGAATGACATTTTTAAGACATTTAAGTTCACTTCTATTTTCCAATTTGCTTTGGGCTCTTAGTATCCCTTGTTGAAAAAGAATACACACATATCCGATAAGATATGGGTAAGGAAGGGAGCGCTAAAAGCTGAAAAGGCTAGAAATGGCTAAAAACAGTGACAGTTTATTAAATTGATAAATAAAAACGGCGATTAGAACATATAAAAATGCAATTACGCAATCAGACAATTGTTAAAACCTGCATGGATCCATGATCTATCGAAAAGAATATAATACACGTGCTATACCATAGGTGATAATGTACAAAGAATATAAACAGAGCAAGGATAAAACACAAATGTGGGTTAATAACTAATCATGTGATATGTTGAAAAAATGGTACAAAGTTCACAAAAATGTTAAAAAAAAAAAAAAAAAAGTGTAAAAGTGTCCAAAATGAATAAAGTCCAAAGTGTCCAATAATAAAATGTCCAAATGCTGATATGTAGTGGTCAATCCACCTTCAATGTGTCGTGGAGGAGTGAAAAATATATAACATAAAAAATATGAAAATCCAAGTCTATATCCAAACAGTTGATGCAAATGCAAAAAAGTGAATCCTATCACCTATGTTTTTCATTTTTATATTTTTCATTTATTTTTTCACTTTTTGTTTTTGAATACTACTCACATTGATAGGATTCACTTTTTGTTTTTGAATACTACTCACATTGATAGGATTCACTTTTTTGCATTCACATTTGCATCAACTGTTTGGATATAGACTTAGATTTTCGTATTTTTTATGTTATATATTTTTCACTCCTCCACGACACATTGAAGGTGGATTGACCACTACATATCAGCATTTGGACATTTATTATTGGACACTTTAGACTTTATTCATTTTGGACACTTTTACACATTTTTTAAATTTTTGTGAACTTTGTAAAAATTTTTCAAAATATCACATGATTAGTTATTAACCCACATTTGTGTTTTATCCTTGCTGTGTTTATATTCTTTGTACATCTTCACCTATGGTATAGCACGTGTATTATATTCTTTTCGATAGATCATGGATCCATGCAGGTTTTAACCATTGTCTGATTGCGTAATTGCATTTTTATATGTTAGAATCGCCGTTTTTATCAATTTAATAAACCGTCACTGTTTTTAGCCATTTCTAGCCTTTTCAGCTTTTAGCGCTCCCTTCCTTACCCATATCTTATCTGTTACCTTTTAAGTCCGCTAGGGTACTTTTGGAAGTGAGCTTAAGGCGTATATACTAGCGCTCGGTTTACGACATCCAATACACACATATCCTACACTAATGGGATCTAGCTGGTAAATGGTGCCTGCACGATTGGCTAACTAGATGTGTTCAGCTAGCAGTCAGTGTTTCTTGAGCAAAAAAGTTAAGAGAATGAAGCAAATTTGATAAAATAAGTAAATTGGAAAGTTGATTAAAATTGTATGTTCTATCAGAATCATGAAATAAAATGTTGGGGTTTCCTGTCCCTTTAGGAACAATTTGTAGTGGTGTCAATATACAAAACCAGTTATTTCAAGCACAAAAGTAAACTTAAAAGGCGTATTTTCTGATTCATTCAATAGTATAAAGATGGCAAAAACTAATTGGAACATATTAAAATGGACATTTCCTCTTGTTTTTGTGTACAACAATTTGCTTTGTCCAATGTTTCCTAGAGAAAATCAGCTTTTAAAATTGCAGCAAATTGCCTAAATCAGTTACTTTATTTGCAAGTTACAGAATTATCTTTTTTGCCTCTCTTTAGAGAACATGGGGCAAAGATAATTTAATTGTTTAAAATAAATCCTGTTTCCAATTAAAACATGATATCATGTTTATATATTGCTCTTTTATTAAATGCAGGGTAGGAATTGTAAGAACTTACTGTCACTTTAAACAAAAACAAAGCCATAATCTGCAAGTATAGAGAGAAGGACTTGACAAATCTCCGGATTCTCAACTGTGGGAATTTTGCTTAAGGATTCAAACAATCTATAAATATTTATATGATATACCTTCATCTGGCTCCTAAAAATAAAAATGTGTTATTGGCTCCCTGATATGTTACTGACAACTGGACATAAATTTAAAGTCACGTGCTGTGTTTTCAGTACAATAGAAAAATCCATGTCACATATAGTTTATTTATCATAGAAACAAATGTACATTAAAAAAAAATACAATAGTATATTAACTAAAATGATAACTTATTCATAAACCATCTTTTATGATTTTTTTTTTTTTTTTTTTTTTAAATTAAACAATGTAAAACTTTTTTTTTCCCAGGAACACTGGATTCAAGATGTGCTGCTTTGTTTTTTCTGATCAAAACAATGCAATCTTAAAGTGAATGTAAATTTTGATGCTAAAGTGTCCGTTTTTTAAAAATTTGATTAAAAAATAAGGGCACTTTAATTCATAAAAATTTACATTTCACTCGTGTTGGGGGGGGGGGGGAAATTACCGGTACCTTTTAAGCTCCAGCTTCCTCCACCTGTCGCAAAGCCTCTTCCTGGATCTAAAATGATGAATCCGGCTTCCTCCAATCACGGCGTTTAATCATACACCGATTCCCCTGGGGGGAAAGCCGTGATTGGAGGATGACCTATCCATCATTTCTGACATCAGAAATGGCTTGCGACGACCAGAGAAAGCTGGAGCTGCTGTTTAGATTAAAAGGCAAGTTTTTTTCACAATACAAGTGAAATGTAAATTTTGATGAATTAAAGTGCCCCTGTTTTTAATCAAATTTTTTAAAAATAGGGCACTTTAGCATCAAAATTTACATTCACTTTAACTACTTTGCAAGACAATTTGAGTCTTTACAATTCCTCAAAAAACAAACAAACAGTCTTAAATTAACAGCACATGTCGACTCACAAATTGCAAAGAAAAAAACAAACAGTATTAAAGGGCCATTATACACTCATTTTTTCTTTGCATAAATGTTTTGTAGATGATCCATTTATATAGCACATAAAGTTTTTTTGTTTTTTTAAAGGTATCATTTTTCTTATTTTTCCAATTTTAAAAAAAAATTACAGAATTTTGCCTTACAAAAAAATGGACAATTATATTAGTTTTTTAAATATTGAAAATATAAAGGTGTAAAGGTTTCTATAAAGTACTTTAATTCCTCAGAAGTAATAGGCACCGTCATGTTTGAACTAGCTTTCAATAAATGTATCTATGCTCCACACAAATGGGTTTAAAGGGACATTACACTAATTTTTTCTTTGCATAAATGTTTTGTAAATTATTTATATAGCCCATAAAGTTTTTTTTGTTTTTGTTTTTTAAATGTATAGTTCTGCTTATTTTTAAATAACATTGCACTGATTTTCAGACTCCTAACCAAGCCCCAAAGTTTTATTTGAATACTGTCAGCTACCTTCTCCAGCTTGCTCCTGTTTGTGTAAAGGGTCTTTTCATATGCAAAAGAAGGGGGAGGGGGGGAGTGTCTTATTTCCCACTTGCAATGGGCTTTCCAGCTACCTTTTCAACAAAACTAAACTGAGAGCTTCTAAGTAAGTTTTTAAACAGTTTTATACTGGATTTTTATATCAGTATCTGTGCATCTTATTCTTTATAGTAGTGTCTATTACATGCAGTTATATGAAAATGAGTGCATACTGTCACTTTAACTAAATACTAGTCTATTAGAAAATAAAGCAATAGTTTATACAGATAGATGTGTTTGAACACACACATATCCGTGTTCTCCACAGAAAATTTTGCCAACGGGGTGGGGGCAGTATAATATTTTCCAATATTATATAATAATAAAAAAAAAGCTATTCAAAATAAAAATTAATTGCATAATTTATTTAATGAGAATGTGTGTAAAATAAAAAAAAAAAATATATATATATATATATATATATATATATATATCCATCCACTGCTTAGCATAGGAATACAAAACCTGGCTATTTCACATATGAAAGCTTTCACTTCTAGTGATCAAAAATTCTGAATGTAGCAGCAACAGCCATCTTACCAGTCAAAGAAAAGTAACCCTTTGGTTTCAAGAAAGGGCTGTAAAAAATAAAATGTCAAACGTGATGGTTAAAACCACATTCTTCCCAGAAACACATTATGAAGTCTGCTTGAAGGGAGAGAAGTCAGGCATGCAACAGTTTCTGTGCCATTGACAGATGTTTTCTGATTAAAGAGGTGTTTGAAAATTTGGAGAGCGCAAATGCCGGAATACAAAAAGAAGATTTGCAGAAATAAGCAGGCATGGAACTTTATTGGTAGTGCCCATAAAACAGAACATAGCTGGAAAAAAAAAAAACCCAACAACAAAACTGGTTTTGCAAAGATAATCTAGTAGCAAAAGGGTTAAATTATATGTATTCTCTTTAGAAACATCAGTGGAGTTGAGGGGGGGGGGGGAGTATGGAGTATTGCAATTGAATGAATATAGCCATTTAGGCAACCTGCCAAAAAAAATAAATCAAAGCCCAATTTCAAGGCATCATTTATTAAAGGGGAGGGGGAAAAAAAAAAGGCGTCTGCGAGAGTCACACAGCTGGGAGGACATTTAGAATAGGCTACAGCAGCGGAGAAGAGATCTGAGGAAGACATGTTCTAATGAAGAAGAGAAATAATACAATAGAACAAGCTTGTAATTGGGAAGTCAGCCAGAAGCTGGCGAATGGGTGGGGGGGAATCTTCACAAGATAAAAAAGGAGTCTTTTATCATCATCATATCAATAGTATAAATACATATATGTTCTCAGGTACCTGCTAGGCTATATTATGTGTAGCATTGATACAGTTATGCTGTCATGAACCGTGGCGCACTAATACAACAACATAAACACACATCTTAAAATCGGAAGACGTAAATCCTTATAATGATGGAGCTTTCAGTGTTGCAGAAGGAATTCCTTTTCAACGAGGCGTTTAGAAACTGCATGCTTTTGCTGGAGTACAATAGTCATTTATGTTACAGACGTAAAGCGTGTAGAGAGCGTTTTAGTGTAACCAAATAGCTGCCTCTTGCTAAATTATAGCAACTAAAGTTCATCTCCTATATTCAAGGAGTTAGCTGAAGGGACTTGAGAATGGGGCAGTTATGGAATCATTCAGAATACAAGTTTTTATACTGTAAAGAAAGTTTAAAGGGGCATTTGGGTGTAAAAATAAAAAGCTCTATTGATTCCTTTAGAGCATTTCATTTTTAAATGAAACAATTTTCTTTTACAAATGTGTAACCCCTTCAAAGAGGTTAAATATATAGTCAAAGCTGTGCTCCTTTGCTACTACAGCTGGTGAGATAACGAGAAGCGGACATACATGAGTATGCTCCAATCACTGGCCATCTCCTCTGGAGATAAATGTGGGTGTTCCCATGACTACATGTTTAACCCTTTTGAACTAAAGATGTATTACTAAAGAATTGGTTTAAAATTAACATCTTCTATTATTTTATTATTACACTTTATTTATAAATAAATTCTGCAGAGCTGTCCATAGGTACAAAAGATAAAAGTACAACGATGACACAATATTTTTAAAGAGACAGGACAAAATGTATCAAACAAATACAGGAGGAATTGAGGGCCCTATTCCTGTGGAAATGTAGATCTAGAAAAGCAAATAGACACGAGACGATAAGAGGTAGAGATCTGCATTCGGTTTCTCACAAATGCACATTCGTGACAAATATGTGGATATTTGTTTTGTTTTAACTAAATGAATATCTGAATGAATGCCCTAATTAATATAAAGAATAATGAATACATACTAACGAAATTAATTAGTATATATATTATTACCCTTAAATTTAGTTTTACAAGGTATAATACTTACCTAAAGTGCGTGGGGGCCACGCTAATCCGACCCTTCTACAGAGAGTCTAGGGCCACGCTAATAAGAGGATTAGTGCGACTGGATCCCGGAGTCTGCGCTAAATGAGAAGGTCCTGGGATCCACCGCAGTAATCCTCCTATTAGCTGCGGCCCTGAACTCTGAAGAAGATTCAGATTAGCTAGGCCCCTTCTGCGTTATAGGTAAGTATTATAACCTACAGGTGACAATGCCACCTGCAAAAAGTAACATTTATATTTGTTTTTAATTTTAACTAATGTTCAGCATTTGCTTTGTTTTAAACAAAACGAATACTGAGTAGAGCAGTAAACGAATATTCTGAAAAACAAATGCGGACGAATCATTTTGAACAAATATTCTGAAGAAAACAATAATTCAGTGCTGCACATGCCTAATGAAAGGCAACCAGTGTAAGTTACCTCTAAAGCCCCCCAGAAGGGCTACAGAGAAGGAGAAATGCAGGTGTTTGCTATAAAACAGTGGTGCATTTTCTGAAAGTGAAAATTGAACGGTTTCTTGTATTTAAGACTAGAGACACAGATTTTCATCATTTGTAGCAAGCACTATAAGATTTTCCAAAACAATACTACAGATTTCTTTGTTAAAGTGATGGTAAACTCAGAACAATTGCTCAATCAAATCAAATTTAAAATAAAAAATAAACAACAACACTTTTGCATTCTAACGTTTTGCTTCAGCCAATCAAATATCTGGCATTTTGGCAGGTTTCCTGGAAAAAAAAAAAATATATATATATATATATTGTTCTGCGCAAGCATTCAAAACGCTGCATTGCGCTTGCGCAGGAGGTCTGTTTAGAGATTCTCGGGTTTGGATGTAAACAATGAATCGCGTAAATCATTGTTCACATTTTAGCCCCAACGATTTGAATAGAGCATGCGGACTACGTAATACACGCAAGCATGTCGCCATGAATAGTTAAACAGTGGGTGGGACAGAAATCAAGATTGCACTTCCAGAATCAGTGATTGTGAATTTTATAAAGTAAGTGGATAACTATATAATGAACAATTGGATTTAAAAAAAAATAATATAGCAACTGAAGCTTGTATAGTATGTGAATTGACAGGATTTGGATTTCTTTTTTTTTTTTTTTTTTTTACCATTACTTTAAATTGTAAGCTCTTTGAAGCAGAACCCTTATTTTCTTAGCCAGAGTTAGGGCCAACCCCCTTAAAAGAACACCGACCTGACTCATAGCTCCACCCTCTTGTCAAAATGCCACCCACAACAACACTGGGTCACATCCCAGCCCCAGAAAATGCTATGTACCTGCTGTCATGTACCCAGGGATACAGCATTTGATGGCAATTTACAAATATATGATGACATCATCATCATCAATAAAATAGTACAACAGGTTTGCAAGATGTGTTATGTACTGGCTTATCACAGAAACTGAAATAGATGCAAAATAACCAAAAATGTAGGAGTCAAGTGATATTTAAAACAGCCACGAATACTTGATTTGTCTAGAAGAAGATTATGTAAACAGAATATACGTTTTACATACTTACCCGAGTAGCACAAAACAAACTTTGAAACATTAAAGCCCTTTTAGTTCAAACTGTGGGTGCGGTTATTACATCCTAAAATTGGGTGTATATTTTTCTAAACACATCAGCTGCCAAAAGGGACTCACCCAGTTTCCATGCATTATTTTGGCAGAAGAATGAAGATGTTTCTCATAGTTTTTAAGGAGAGGTGAGAAAAAAAATAAAATAAAATAAATATCATATAAAATTTGATGGACTGAAATATAAATTTGATATGCCTGCACATATTTGCCTCTTGCCATAGGCTCACCCAATGTGTTCAGCTAGCTCCCAGTAATGCATTGCTGCCCCCAGAATCATGAAGTAATTTTTGGGATTTTAATGTCCCTTGTATATAATAATCTCCTGGCTTCTAAATAATACAAATTAAATGCATGACTCATTTGTCAGAAGAGAGTCATTTGTCAAAGTGAAAAAATGGCCTTAGCCCATGACTGGTTAACTGTTATAGTACAAGTCTGGAAAAAAATACTTCAAAAACCCAATATCACAAGTGGGAAATCCATTAAAAAGGAACAAAATAATGCATAAATCAAAATGGTCTAATTTGTTAAAGCATATCTTTTTTTTTTTTTTTTGCAGGCAGAGGTAAACACATAGATATGGTTTCACACAGGAGCTGCACGTTGCATTTCCTGCTCAGCACATGGCCTTCATAAGAGGCGATGTACTGAGACACCTAAGCAGGGATTTAGTTATCTGTTTAACCCTTTGCAGAGGTTATTCAGAAAGTTAGCAAAAAGGACATTAAAGCAAAAATAACATGCTATAAAAAAGTGTTTACATGTCCCTTTAAATGGATATTTTAGTGTACAAATTACATACTGTAATGAATTACAACACTACTCGCTTGGTAGCCACAAACACTGCCGCTCCAGAACTGAACACAGCCATTGATGGGTGGGGTCATGCAACTACTGCTGCTTCCTATTGGCTCACCAACTATTTCCAGCTTGGGGCCAGAAGTTCCGAGGCTCCCAAGAAGGACTTTATATATCTGGGAGCTAAAGGGCCATTATAGTGTAACGTTTATATGCTCTAATTTATTAGAGCAGGTCATTTAAAGTGAGGGTAAACTTGAGCGTACTTGCTCAAGTCATAGGATATCATTTAAAAAAAATGAGGTAGACTTTAATTCAAGAAATCGGTAAATTATACAGATAGTCTTAGATTTTTACATTTTAATGCCGCAACGATAACCGCCGTTCCTCCGCCTGCCATAGTCCTCAGTTGATTGAGAAATGACAAATCTGCAATCAACAGAGGACTATGGCGGTAGGAGGAACGGCGGTTATCGTTGCAGCATTGAAATGTAAATATCTAAGACTTTCTGTATAAATTGACAGATTTCATGAATTAAAGTCTTCCTCATTGTTTTAAATTATATCCTGTAACTTGAACAAGTACGCTCAAATTTACCTTCACTTTAAGTACTACGACCCTGCAAGTCTAAAAACACAAATGACTGCTTTGGAACCTCAGAACTGCTAGTAAACACGGCTGAGCCAATCAGCAGGGGCAATCGTACTGCTTGGCTGTGTTACTGCCTCTTTTGATTGGCTCACCGGCAAAGTCTGCTTGGGATCAACAGTTCTTTGAGGCTCCCAAATGTATTTAAGCTCTTTGCAGGGACTAAATAGACACTGAACTCTAAAAAAAAAAATATAATAATAATCATGCACCTCCCTCTAATCATAGTTGCTGCCATTTTGGAAGCTACATTACACATCTGAAGGAGAGTTGCTGCACAAGTGCAAATAGGTCAGCAGTGGAATGTAGTGAAAGATAGCTCCCAACATGGCGGCACCCATGAAAATAACCTCAATACTACGCTTTTAAAAAGTATTTAGTGTCTTTCTAAAACACACTTGCAGGGTTGGTAGTACTAAAGCTACAGCATGTAAGTTTTGCACAATAATGGCCCATTAACAAACATTGAAACTTAAACCAATTAGAGTATGCAATCTTTACACTACAATGTCCCTTTAACTACCCGCATTCATAAAATATCAAACTCATTTACCAAGATTTGTGTAAACGGTAAATGTGACAAGGCATAGACCTATGTAAGACTGGTGAGTCAAAATAGCAAATAGCTATAAAAGAGAGGATTTCTTAACGTAAGTAAAACATGTTCTAAAGAAGGGGAAAAAGCGATACTTTCCAGGTGTCCAAACACTACAACAAGCATGAAGAGCCTATAAAATGCGCGGTCATATTATCCAAACCTCTCATCTTCTACAAGACGGAGTCCCTTTGAAGTCTTTAAGATGTCTAAGGGGAGGAGAAAGAGACAGAGGGGTTCTGAGAAACACAGCATGGAGAAAAATGGTTTACACCACAAAATACAACTACTATTAAACATATGACTGACTGAGATTGTTAAAACAAACCTATTTCTTATGATATTACTGTAGAAAAGAAGTAGAGCTGCAACAACTAATCGATTATTAAAATAGAGGCCAACGAATCTCATAATCGATTACAGGTATACCTCACTTTACAGCGGTTCGCTAATACAGCGCTTTGTGGAGCTGAAATTTAATGCTGTAATCATCGTGAGATTGCGAGAAAAGTGACTGGCACCGTTTTGTTATGCGTAATTCACTCTGTTTACAGCATTACAGTGCAATCTGTGTCTTAGTGCTATAGTCTGGCAAATTTTACTTCAGTAATTGTCACTATTTTACAGGTACAGTATTTATTGAATACTGTGCTGTGCTAGTGTTAAACTAAACGTAGCACTATTGTACACCTAATATAAGTTAGTTCAAACAGGTTTTCAAGTTTTTAAACACACTGGCAAGTGAAAAGAAAGCTAAAACTGCCTTGTTTCACTTTAAGGCGGTTTTCACTTTACAGCGGGGCTCCGGTCCCTAACCCGCTGTATGAGCGGGGTATAACTGTAGTTGGTTTGCACATAACACCAGCTGCTTCACTCCAATGAGCTCCTGCACACGGTATTGTGTTTTATGGCTATGTCCTTTGCCTAAAGGACGTCTACTTTTCAGAACAGCATACGTTAATGACGACTCCTGGCTCATGTGCAACCCAGAAATAAAATAGGACTCATCATTTGGACTGTTTATATTAAGTGAGGTGATTTGGGACTATGCTTTGCGATAGTGCCAAGCTTGTTATTTATACCTAGCCCTAGATTGATGGGATTTGTTATTTGAATTAATGTGCACTATTATGTGTTTGCATAATTATTAGCAGATCGCTTGCTATTGCGGATTATATGTACAGTACTCTATAGATAAAAAAGTGTAAGGCTTTGTCCTGCAATTGACGTTTCTTTTTTTTTTAATATATATTTTTAAATGTAATATGTACCAAATTCAGCCTCTATAAGTATATATCTGTTTGTTTGTTTTTTTAAGTGTGGACTAGAATAGATATTGTCCCCTAACCTTATAGCTGGTTATTTACCACTGCATATAGATTTTGAAGATATTTTTATGTTAGAATGAAGTCCAGGCTTACTTTGTTAAGAGGCCCCTTGCATTGCTGTAGAGTTAAAGATAAAATATCCCACCTTGGTGAAATTGGCAAAACCTTACTTATGCATCTCAGGCACCTCAACACCATTTGAGCGCCTCATCTCAGCTACAGGCAAAATAGGTTGCAAAAAGAGAGCCAGCCTCAGCCATGAGCCCTAGAGACAATAACTCAACAGCTTTGTCTCTAGGGCTAGAGGTTTACACAGTTCTATGAAACCTGGGAACCAGCAAAAATACTGTACATAATAAATACACAATTCAAAAAAGGTAGGAGCTTGAAGTTAGACTCCGTAGCTTCCAGAATTTCCCAAACAACTGTTCCACTATTGTGCATGGTCTTCGTAGTACTTTATAACATTTTAAACATTACATTTTGTTCAATTTCTTTAAAATCTCAAAATTTCCTTCTGTTATCAAATTTGCTTAGTTCTCATGGTATTCTTTGTTCAATAAATACCTAGAGATAGATGTCTGAAGCACTACATGGAAATAGTGCTGCCATCTAGTGCTCTTGCATAACTGCTGCCATATAGTGTTCCAGGCACATGAATGCCCCTGAGCTGCGTCATTGCTTTTGAACAAAAGATACCAAAAGAACTAAGAAAATTTGATAATAGAAGTAAATTAGAAAGTTGTTTATAAAAAGGACATGCTCTTTCTGAATCATGAAAGTAAAATGTTAGGTTTAATGTCCCTTAAAGCATTGTCTTCGATCACTCTGCTCTAAGGTTGCCACACAGCTGGTATTTTAAAAGGGATAGGAAAGTCAAAATTAAAAACATAAATTCAGATAGAGCAAGCTTTTTTTTTTTAATTATATTCACTTCTATTTTAAAATGAATTTTTTTCTCTTGGTATCTTTTGTTGAAAAAGTAAACGTTCATATCCTGCTCCACTGCAAGTTAGTTAGTAATTGGTGGCTACACACATTTCTCTCTTGCCACTGGCTCACCAGAGGCGTTCAGCTAGCTCACAATTTTTATGTTTATTCCCTTTGCAGGGGTTAAAGACAGTTATATACAAGCAATAAAAAAAATACTCTAACATGTTACAGAACGTTCTTTATGTACTATCCCCAAGGCAGAACATACAGTGATGTGAGATGTCATCGCAGAAAATGCAGCATGTCTGCAGAAAGAACATGACACATGCAGGAACTGTTACTGCTTTAACCTTGCAGCGCTGCTCCACATCAGGCTGTTCTCTTCAAAAAGAGCTATGCTCTGGCAGCACTGTGTAAGTTTCCTTAAGACAGCGCATCCACAGCAAAGTGCTGTTTGAAGTGAGAAGTCAAATATGCAGTATTGACTGTCTCTCAGTCCTCTAACTTTTCCCAGTCTGCAAAGCTGTGTTTTCTGAGGGAGATTCTTATGAGCAGTGCACCTTTTTATTACTACATTTCTATATTAGATCAAGAGAAAAGGAAACAAATTTATTCAAGAGACATTTTACAATTAAATTTTTTTTATTTGTCTGCAGCTAATTTGCAATCCAATTTTTAACGGTTGCAATATATTATAAAACTTTTACAATTGCTTTATTCTCCAGTTAATCAACACATTGCCACTGAACTGGTGCTTTAGTGTTACTGCCTAATTTGAAATTGATTTTTATTTTAAAATAACCTGCAGAAAATGTTTCCATTAAAAAAAATCTCATCGCAGAAAGTGAAAAAAAATTCTGCCTCCGGGTGTACTATATCCCTTTAAGGCTCGGGTCAAAATAAAATAAATACAGACATAAAAGCCTAGTTATGGTGAAACTTGTTCTAAACATCATAATATTATTATATATATATATATATATATATATATATATATATATATATATATATATATATATATATATATATATATATATATATCCCAAAAGTACCAGCACTCACTATTTAACAATATAATGCCAGGGTGCACTCAGAAGATTCATGTAGCAGTCCAAAGTAGAGGCACTCGCCGTGTAAGAAAAAAAAAAAAAAAAAAGTGTTTATTAAAGTTTACAGAGTGAACGTTTTCGGGCTACAACGTCAGTCCTTGGACTCCTGAAAGTAAAAAATGTTCACTCTGTAAACTTTAATAAACACCATTTTTTTCTTACACAGCGAGTGCCTCTACTTTGGACAGACAGACATATGCACACACACACATTCTTTTTTAATTTTATTTAAATATTTGTGAGTTTCAAAAATGATATGGAACAAAAATGGTGCATTTTCAGTATCCAGTTACCACTTTAAGCAATTGTTGGGCTGCCCCTGGTCATACTGCTAATTTTGTTTTATCAACCAAAAATGCTAAGGCCCAACCACTAATCAAAACTGTAGGGGCTTATCCCTGCTTCCAAATGACAGCATAATCAGGAAGTAGTGCTGCAATAACTAATCGATAGGATTGATCATAAAAATAGTTGTCAACGAATCTCATTATTGATGGTCTGGTCTGCGATTAGTTGGTCAGTTGCACGACACCAGCTGCTTCACTCCACTGAACTCCTGCACATGGCAGTGAGCAAAAAATTGTATTTATAAAAAAAATAAAAATAAATTCTATCCTATTAAAATCAGCCAATTGTTATACGATTAAATCGGATAGATAAAAAGATGGAAAAAATATAATAAATACAATTTTTGCACAATACATGTGCAGGAGTTTAGCAGACTGAAGCAGCTGGTGTTGTGCAACCAACCAACTAATCGCAGACCAACTCATCGATAATGAAATTCGTTGACAATTATTTTTTATGATAAATCTTACCGATTAGTTGTTGCAGCCCTAATCGAGTGCCTGGAGGCCCTGTTAGGAGTGTGTGATCATTGGTAATAATGGCTTGGGCACTACAACCTAAATAGTTAGCTGTCACACACAAAGCTTATTTTGAATAAAAAAGGGGGGTGGAGGGGCAGTGGCTGACTGAGGCAACAGGAATAGGCTAAGTTTTAGTTAAATTATGTACGAATAGGACATGCATATTTTAAATGCTTCGGTGTTGCTATTCTCCTAGGGAGCTGGAAGTGATGCATTAAAGCTAACGGGACATTAAACTTGGAATATTTTAATGCCTAATTAGTTAGTGTGTGCCTTTAACCCCTAAAGGACCAGCGACGTACCGCGCTAATCCGGAAAGCCTGCTAGAGGAAGGTCATAATAGTGCAGTCTTGCCACTGGAGGCGAGACCTGAAATATTATGGCCTGAAAAACCTTTAACGACCAGCGATGTACATGGTACGTTGTCATCGTTAAGGGGTTAAGATTTTTTGAACAAAGAAACAATAAGCAGAGCAGGATTTTTGATAACACATATTTGACCAATCCTGCCATTAATTTTTAGTAAATATAGACAGTTCAGCATCATCCAGAAGGTCCTTTAACACATATGTAAGATTTTTGTAGACAGTATCATATTGGTCAGAGAGATTTAAAGAGACATTCTAATACAAAAAATGCTCTAATTTGTTAAATCATGTTATATTTACACTAATGTCCCAAGTCAACTATGTGTTTAAACAAATAAGTCAAACACATAGCTAAATTCCCACTCAGAAGCCACAACACATTGTAGGTCCTAAGCAGGACAAAGTTGTTGTCTGTCAGCTATATGTGTACACTGACCCTAACTGTCTCAACGGCCGTGACTTGCAGCAAAGGAACTGGACTTTTACCCCTGCAAAAATGTTCAACACACAGCTAACCATATTTAGTAACAGATTCTAATGGCAAAAGTAAGATGCTCCAACAAATTAGCCCATTTCCATTTCACATTAGAATACCTTATCTTTGTTTTTACCCCATGGACTATTATCATCATCATCATCAGATATTTGTAGAGCGCCAACAATTTCCGCTGCGCTGACTATGCCAGTTAAAGATATTTTTGTTACTGTCAGATTAAGGTTGTAAAGTTACATTTGTTTTAAACATATGCCAGGATACATCATTTGGGAATGGTAGCTAGAAAGATATTACACAAGGCTTTCTCCAGTGTTATTTAGTGAAAAAGTAGAACAGTACCAAGTGTTGATGTCACACTAAGATGCTTCCATATGCCAATGACACACCCCTATGTTAGTTCTGCATGCACACAACATGCTTATTATATAAACAATGCATATGTATTAAACAGAATGCTTTAATTCTAGACTCTATTTTTAATCTACATTTAACAACAATTTCCCATGGTTCCCAAAATAAAGGTTGGTTCCTACTTACTCCAGCTAGTGTCTAAGCTTAAATATGGCAACACCTGATTTACATAACAAGATTAGCTTTAATGTCAGTGATTTGTGACAGCATCAAAGTGTCCTATTTTTTTCTTCTTCTTCAGATTCTATTATGCAGTAAGCTTGTCAATTTCTTTGGAATACCATCACTTTATAAACAGTCAAGTTCTTAAAATCTGCATGCATACATTGTTAAAACAGCTGCGGTTTTACCCAACGATACGAATGATTGATTTTACACGCGCTTCATATATTTGTATTATAAAAACATATGCAATGGACGTTTGCTCTTGCAGATTACATAATCTAAATAAAGATATCTGTCAAAACAACTCATGTTCCAGTAAAATAGCATTACAAACTTCAAATGTAATAAAACATACATGCAATTTGTAGCAAAATGATTTTGTTTTGTTTGCCAGAAATCTTTTAGCAAAAAAAAACTCTCATTAATACATACTATTTTGCTATTGAAAAATAACCATTTTTTTTATCTAAATAGATGCTCGATATTTTAGTCATAAAAGAGTTATAGGTCAATGACAATTCTGTGAAGAGTAAAACAAGGTTAAATGGAAAATAAATCCGGATTATGCTGGTTTTGCAGTGAAGGAGTTAACACAACATTTTAAAGCCAGCTACTGCATTAATATCCCTTGCAGCACTAAAGGCCCTGCTGACTAACATAACATAGCCCATCCCTTTTAACAAAAAACCCTGTACATACAGTCCAACCAAGCTCTATAACTCAAAATCACACTAGATTCTTTATCCAGCTTCTGAAAATTCCAAACTCAGCAAATCAGCTGTACTGAAAAGAATGTACAAAGGGGACTCTACCTTTGACTTGGGTGTCATACTCAGCGATGATCTCTTTATCCTTTTTAAATTTGGCTGGCGATGTCATGTTCTCGGGCTTGAGTGCTACAATACTTAGCTCTGAAGAACAGACCTTTGCAGTTGCAAATAAATGTGGTTTGTCAGTGATCCAGCTGTCCGTCAGTCCATCAGTGATCCAGCTGTCCGTCAGTCCATTGAGATGCAACGGAGCAGTAGGCTATAGGAGAAAGGAATTGAGAAATGATATGATGGTCTGTAAGACAACATGCAGCTGTTTGCAAACCAAAAAGGCTTGCAAAGCTTCCTATGCGCTTATTCCCTGCACCAAATCCTCAGCAGCAACCCTGATTCCCGCAGTCCCCTTTTGATTGCAGGCATTAACAGCACACAGTGCTAAGACCTTCCCCAAATCAACTGCATGGCTTTTCACCTCCTCCAATGGATTCACATAGACGGAGGAACAAATGTATATAGGAGGGGGGAGTGGGGGCTTCTCTAGGTTGGATATGCAACAGGGTAATATTGTGTGTGTTTATAATTATATTGAGGGTGGAAACAACTATATAAATGAAAGAGTCAACTACAATTATTTTAGATTTCAAACTGAATTTTTATGAATGGAGAGGGAATGCATTGTGGGTGATTCCAGATTTATTCAACGCATATTAAAGCCACACAAGACTGTATACACATACATACACACACAGTACAGTGTTCTCCACAGAAAATTTTGCCAGCAGGGTGTCATTATGAAGTAGCTGGGCGGGGGCAGTATAATATTTTCTAATATTATTTCATTTTCTGCTATGCAAAGCCCAAATTAATTGCATAATTTAACATAAATGTATTTAATCCATAACAAAAGAATAACAGCAGCTTTTCCACTGAGTGATAGTGAAATTGAAGACAGAGACTCTGTCAAGTCTCCAGTATCACACAATATGAAGATTTGATGTCTGTACTTAAATAAAAAGAGAGATTTATAACACACCTTCATAAATGTATTTATTGATAATTAGTGTAATAAAATTAACATTTTTAATATTAGCTAGTTTTAGCATGATATTGACTAAAATTTTAGCCAGGTGGTCAGTAAAATCAATTGGGTGGTGCACCTGCTGAAAAAGGTCCTGGGGAGAACACTGCAGTGTGTTGCTAGAGATTATATTATAATATATATACATATACATATACACATACACACAAAATATAAAATGAAAATATCTTAAATACTTGAATAGTTTTAAAAATACAAAATAAGAATGTACATTCCCCCTTTGATTCCTTATTTTCATAGCATCGGGATATCAAAAACTAAAGAACATAAAATCTAGGGCATCCTCATTTTTAATCAAGAAAGTGAGGATGGAAATGAGAATTTAACCAACTTGTTGCCAGAATTGCCGAAGTTCATATTATATCATGTATGGTAAAATCTGTAGTGGAAATATAGGTCTAAAAATGACATTACAGATCTGCAGGACACATATTATATGAATTAGTTTGTTCTAAATGATTAGTAAAATTATGTATTCAGTATCTGCAATGTGAAAACTCTATTGTAAGCACACGTTAACCATGTACAACACATTTTCCTCTACATATAACACACAATAAGGACATTTTGTGCAATTCTTGTTTTTATGAAGAACAATGCAGAAGAAAATAGATTCCTGCTGTTAGTATTATTGTCAGATTTGGCAAATACATCCAGGAAGGGCTGAATTTTATATCCTCCTTAGCGCTCCAAAAATAGCTAAATGACCCCTGGAAACCTGCAACAGGCGGAGACTGAAGAACATGGGGACCAAAGCATCAACAACAACAGTCTAGGTAGGTGATGCACACATAGAATGGAGAGAGGGAGAGTACAATAATAGGGCTGGAGGGGGTGGGTGAAAAGGAAAGTTTAATAAAATGAAAAGAAAAAAGGCAATGGAGAGGTCAGCCAGGAAAATCCCTCCATCCCTTCCTACTTCAAAAGAGCATGGGGAAAAGATAGCAGCACAGGAAATTGAACTTTAGGGTTTTACAACAAAAGAGTGAATTTGTTATTGCACAGTTAACCAATTAGTTAATTGACTGTAAACAACCACTAGTAAATGCAATATGCAGATGCCAAAACTTTAAACCACTGAAAGGGTTAAGCTTGGGATGTTCCACGTATAAGAATGCTATCTGGGGCTTGCCTACTAAATGCATGCTGATGAGTGCTGCTCACTGCATTCTCTGGAAGGATGGGCTCTATTTTTTTTCGAAAACCCTCCCTGAACCGATCTACTCTGCCAAAATATATATGACCCAGATTATGACTCCAACCGGAGAACAGCCTAAGAATTCATCAAATCTTATTCACATATGAAAAAAAAGTAAACTATAACAAACGACTCAAGACACATTAAAACTGTCACATGATAAAAATATAACATATATCCAGCAACAACAAAAATCTAATTATGTGAGAGCTGTTGTTTTTAAACACACACACAATGTAATGTAATATGTATATATATATATATATATATATATATATATATATATATATATATATATATATATATACACACACACACACACACACATACATACATACACAAACATACAAATCCAAAGGGAAAATAAAGATCTTTTGTTCTCCATGGCATAATCTATATTACGATAAAATAATGTAGGTAACATTTTATTGCTTCATGCATATATCTAAGAGTCAATGACAAAACATTATCTCCTCCCCCTACTCCCTAGTGAGCCCCCCACCCCCTCCATGAGCATTCCCTCACACTATATATTGCACACAAGGGATCAGACACACCCCATTAAATCTTCATTTTTCTAAATAATTGTAAATCAGCCCTTTTGCACGTATCACGATAAGCCATTACCTTGCTATAACTGCAGAAGCTGGTCTTTTAGAAGCCCTGTAACTGCTCCCAGCATCCTCACCCAAGATCCCTTTCAATCCATGAAAAGAGCAGACAGGGATATCCTTTTGCAACTACAATCCCCTATGGAATACTTTAATCCCGCCTACTCCGATTCCTGTACCAATCACAGGAGCATAAGATGAAGATAGACAGTTATTGTATCCAGTGGAAGTCGACTAAAAGGCGTTGCCTGAGAGGATAGAGTATGACCAATCAAAAAATTAGAAATAGAAAGGGAATGTCTTTTTCGTCAATGAAAAGGGCGTGTAACAGAGTAAAAAGGGCGTGAGCATTTTGGAGTTTGACAGTCAAACGTAAACACCAATGGGAAGCCAAATATGACAATAGAAGGCGTTGTTATATGTTATCCAATAAAATCACAAAGGTGGGATAAAACGCTATAACGTGATTGGTTATCACCTTTAGTGTTAATTTGCATTAACCAGCCAAAGGGGGGTATCTTTTGCGGGAGTTTTAAACTGTGCGGAAGAGTAATTGGAGGGCGGAAGTAACGACCGGACGCTGGCTGGCAACTAAGGTGATGTGATGCTTTAACCCTTTGGAAGCTGGACATCGTAAACATTCTTCCTAGACTTGTGTAAATAGATATTTGCAGATTATTAATATTGGTAAGTCACCTACATGCCAAACGAAAATATTTAAAATAAAAAATAGAAAGTAACGTCTATAAATCGAATCAGTGAAATAAAAGTGTATTATAGTGTTCTATACTTGTGAATTTAAAAGATCTGTTTTAGTTACGTTCATATGATAAAAATACAGATTTTCCTGGCACCATTTTTTTCCAATAAATAATATATATATAAAATTCTAAATTAAAAAATAACTTTTTTTTTTATAATACATTATTTTTTTATAATTAATACATACATATTATATATACTCTTTTAAATTCACTTCTGTTTTCACATTTACTTTGTACTCTTGGCATCCTTTGTTGAAAAATATTATGTACATACCCTACATTACTAGGCATTAGCTGATGTTTGGTGGCTGGTTACACAAATTTGCTTCTTGTCAGTGACTCACCAGATGTTTTTAGCTAGCTCCCAGCAGTGCATTGACCAACTATTTTTAATCCCTTTTGAAGAGGTTAAAAACAGTTATATACAAGCAATTGTGCAATGTTAAATGTTTTAACAAAGTAGAGCATTTTCTTGTATTCACCTTTATATCCATTTAACAATAGAAAATCTGTCACAGCAGTCATAGATCCAGTTACCTTGCTCACAGAAATATTGGCGCTAGCTAAATTGCAAATCAGCCAAGTTCACTTCCTCTTTTGTAGTGAGACATCTCCATCAATATGTTTAAACAAATAACAGTCTAACTTCTTGCATCTTTGCATACACAGGGTGAAATAAAAAATAAAAAAACATTTTATGCATATCTTTTAATAACACTACATTTTCATCAAATACATGTTTAACATTTGTATTTAATTATTCATTATTAAATAGTGCTAACAGATCATAATAATAAAGACATACATTATTTTATTGATTCAGCTTGACCATCTTGTCTTGTAGTTCAGTTAGATTTGGATCTGTATTAAAAATATATATAGACATAATAGGGAAGTAAAACTGATTTTAAAATCCACAGCACAGTTTTTCTGATTTGTTAAAGGAACAGTAAACATAATTATAAAAGGGACATTAAAGGGATAGAAAACTCCAAAAGTGTTGTTTAACCCCTTAATGACCACAGCACTTTTCCATTTTTTGTCCGTTTGGGACCAAGGCTATTTTTACATTTCTGCGGTGTTTGTGTTTAGCTGTAATTTTCCTCTTACTCATTTACTGTACCCACACATATTATATACCGTTTTTCTCGCCATTAAATGGACTTTCTAAAAATACCATTATTTTCATCATATCTTATACTTTACTATAAAAAAAATTATAAAATATGAGGAAAAAATTTAAAAAAACACACTTTTTCTAAATTTGACCCCCAAAATCTGTTACACATCTACAACCACCAAAAAACACCCATGCTAAATAGTTTCTAAATTTTGTCCTGAGTTTAGAAATACCCAATGTTTACATGTTCTTTACTTTTTTATAAGTTATAGGGCCATAAATACAAGTAGCACTTTGCTATTTCCAAACCATTATTTTTCAAAATTAGCGCTAGTTACATTAGAACACTGATATCTTTCAGGAATCTCTGAATATCCATTGACATGTATATATTTTTTTTTAGTAGACATCCCAAAGTATTGATCTAGGCCCATTTTGGTATATTTCATGCCACCATTTCACCGCCAAATGCGATTAAATACAAAAAAAATTTCACTTTTTCACTAATTTTTTCACAAACTTTTGGTTTCTCACTGAAATTATTTACAAACAGCTTGTGCAATTATGGCTTAAATTATTTTAAATTAATCTCTGGGAACCCCTTTGTTCAGAAATAGCAGACATATATGGCTTTGGCGTTGCTTTTTGGTAATTAGAAGGCTGCTAAATGCCACTGCGCACTACACGTGTATTATGCCCAGCAGTGAAGGGGTTAATTAGGGAGCATGTAGGGAGCTTTTAGGGGCAATTTTAGCTTTAGTATAGTGTAGTAGACAACCCCAAGTATTGATCTAGGCCCATTTTGGTATATTTCATGCCACCATTTCACCGCCAAATGCGATCAAATTAAAAAAAACGTTACATTTTTCACAATTTTAGGTTTCTCACTGAAATCATTTACAAACAGCTTGTTCAATTATGGCACAAATGGTTGTAAATGCTTCTCTGGGATCCCCTTTATTCAGAAATAGCAGACATATATGGCTTTGGCGTTGCTTTGTGGTAATCAGAAGGCCGCCAAATTCCGCTGCGCATCACACGTGTATTATGGCTAGCAGTGATGGGGTTAATTATGTAGCTTGTAGGGAGCTTGCAGGGTTAATTTTAGCTTTAGTTTAGAGCTCAGCCTCCCACCTAAAACATCAGACCCCCTGATCCCTCCCAAACAGCTCTCTTCCCTCCCCCACCCCACAATTGTCCCCGCCATCTTAAGTACTGGCAGAAACTCTGCCAGTACTAAAATAAAAGCTATATTTGGGCTTTTTTTTTTTTTTTGGCATATTTACATATGCTGCTGTGTAGGATCCCCCCTTAGCCCCCAACCTCACTGATCCCCCACCAAACAGCTTTCTAACCCACCCCCTCTGCCTTAATGGGCGCCATCTTGGGTACTGGCAGCTGTCTGCCAGTACCCAGTTTAGTAACAAAAGTATGTTTATTGTTTTTTTCATAGCCCTTTTCTGTAGTGTAGCTCCCCCCCCCAGACCAACCCCCCACCCCTTCCAGAACCCTTAGATCATCATTTATTTTGTTAAATGTTTTTTTTTTTTTTACTTTTCTTAACTTTTTTTTTTCTGCAGTGTAGCGGTTCCCTCCCGCTCCCACCCCGTGCATGCGCCCGCCCGCCGCCCCCTGTGCACGCGCGCGCTCCCGTGCGCGCCCCCGCCTGTCCCGCCGCCCACCCGCCTCCCAGACTTGCTCCCACCCACCAACGATACCGGCCACCGATGTCCGGTGCAGAGAGAGCCACAGGGCTCTCTCTGCATCGGATGGCCAAGGGGGGTTATTGCAGGATGCCTCGATATCGAGGCATCACTGCAATAACCGGAAAGCAGCTGGAAGCGAGCAGGATCGCTTCCAGCTGCTTTCCAGACCAAGGACGTACGCCACACGTCCTCGGTCATTAACTGTATTTTTTTTGAGGACGTGTGGCGTACGTCCTTGGTCGTTAAGGGGTTAAAAAGATAGATAATCCCTTTATTTACCATTCACTAGTTTTGCATAACCAACACTGTTGTAGAAATATACTTTTTACCTCTGTAATTACCTTGTATCTAAGCTTCTGCTGACTGTCTCCTTCTCTCAGATATTTTGACAGACTTGCATTTCAGGCAATTAGTGCAGACTCTTAAATAACTTCACGTGCGTGAGCACGTTATCTATATGAAACACATGAACTAATGCCCTCTAGCTGTGAAAAACTGTCAAATGCATTCAGATAAGAGGTGACCTTCAAGGGCTTATAAATTAGCATTTGATCCTACCCAGGTTTAGCTTTTAACTAAGAATAGCAAGAGAACAAAGCAAATTTGATGATAAAAGTAAATTAGAAAGTTGTTTAAAATTACATTCCCCATCTGAATCATGAAAGTTTAATTTGGACTTTACTATCCCTTTAAACACTAATTATGAGTGCCGCCATGTTGGAACTTAGGTTACACTGCAGGTACCTGAAGGAGAGTTACTGCACATGTGCGAACACATCAGCACTGGAATGCAATAATAGGTACATTTCAACATGGTAGCATCCATGACTAGCAGGAGGCAAGGAATAACTTCAATACTATGCATTTAAAATCTATTATGAAAAATTAGGATAGCCATACCTGTGAAACAATAAAGAACATGGAAGATTTAACCCCCCAAAAGTTTAATTACCTTATTACTTTAAATATGTGTTTTATCCCTTTTTGGGGATTAAACACATACATTTGTAGGGACGATAATGATGATTAAATGTTCTATGAGGGAAAGTATTTTTTTTTTTTTTACTGTAATTGTCCTTTTAAATGTGCAGAGCATGTACAACAACCTGCTCTCTCCTGCTTCACATGTTGAAGCACTATTAATTGAATGCAGCATGATAGGAATTATAGTTGGGTTTTTGTTAATGAAGTGGTTTAAATTAAGGATGTGCATTCAGATCCTTTGTTAGGATCCGAAGGTGGCTGCACGTGGCATTCCGCTGTTTTCGGAGCTGGATTTCTTCTTGTAAAAGTGCAACTCACTAAGATCTGTATTTGTTAAATGAGGAACTTTAAAGTGAATGTCAAGTTTGATGAATCAGTGCCCGGTTTTTAAAAACCCTATTAGAAACAGGGGCACTTTCATTCATCAAACTTTACATTTCACTCGTTTTGTTAAAATACCTTTTAATCTTGAAAGCTGCTCCAGCGCTTTGCCCGCCCGTCGCAAGCCTCTTTATATGTAAAAAATGACTAATCCGGCTTCCTCCAATCACAGCGTTGGGGGAGAAGCCATTATTGGAGGATTCCGTATTCGCCATTGCTGACGTATGAAGTAACGAACGGTAGGAGGGGGAATCGCTGGAGCAGCTTTCAAGATTAAAAAGAAAGTATTTTAACAAAACGAGTGAAATGTAAAGTTTGATGAATGAAAGTACCCCTGTTTTTAAAAACCTGGCACTGATTCATCAAACTTCACATTCACTTTAATGTGTGTATTCGAAATGTAAAAAACAAACTCTTAATAGTGCATGTAAACTCAAGCGGATTGCTCATCCTCATATTGTGCATTAATAAAAAAAGGTACTTTAATTCATGTTTTTTTTATAATCGCACCTGAAATCGAAATATAAAGTTATTTACCTAATGTTCTTATACTTGATTCCTCTGCCCGACATTTTGTCCCTCATTTCCTTTGATTGACACTTCCGTCTTCTAATCTGCTCCCCCCCCCCCCCTGGGCGTTCAACCCCTTTTCTGAAACGTCACGCGATGTTACTGCTCATGCGTTCACAAATAGAAGACCGATTCTGCAGCAATGCGCGTCAATGACTCGCGCATGTGCTAAAGTATCATCTGCTGGATACGTATCATTTGCTGGAGACGTAGTTTAGACGCATGTGCAGTGTAAAAAGCGGTGCCGATAGTGATTGTGTATGGATTAAGGAACACATGCGCATAATGTCACAAAATTTTGAAACGCATGCGCAAATCGAGTACTGCTCGTGAACGCGCCTCTGAGCTACGTAATAGAGCGGGCGGGACCGCTCTATACATAATGCAGTCGAAATACAGGAAGTACAGGATGGGGGGAGTTGAACAGAAAAAACGGAGCTAAGTTTGAATATAAAATATAATGTAAAATAATACATTTTTTGGGAAAAATAATATGGCGGTTTAACTAAACAGTTGTTTGGGAATTAGTAGGGAAGAAGAATTATTAGAAAATTTACATTCACTTTAAATGTTTAACATTTGTGCCATAGAAAATGTAACAAAAAATATAACTTTTTGTTTCTTGCATTTTGTTTACAGGGATATAAAATTGATTGCATATAACTCTTTGATTAGCTCTTGCAAAGGGATTAAATACATAGTTAAAGTCTAGAGCAGCAAAGGACTACTGGGAGCTAGATGAACATATTTGGCGAGCCAAAGATGAGATAAACATATGTAGCTATAAATCACCAGCTAGTTGTCAGTAGTGTATTCATGATCTTGAGCCTATCTAGGTATGATTTTGATTTTATGAGCAAAAATTACTAAGAGAAAAAAGTAAAATTGATAATAAAAGTTAACTGAATCTAATCATGCATGCTGTATCTGAACCATGAAAGTTTCATTTTGACTTTCAGGTCCCTTAAAGGGAAGCTCAAGTCAAAATGATACTTTCATGATTCATATAGAGCATGCAATTTTAAACAACTTTCTAATTTACTTCCATTAGGAAAAAGGGCACATTCTTTTTATATTTAAACTTTTTAAGACACCAGCTCCTACTGAGCATGTGCAAGAAATCACAGAATATATGTATATGCATTTGTGATTGGGTGATGGCAGTCACATGATACAGGAAGAATGGAAAAATTAGAATCTTAGCTCCATTGCCCCCCTACATATAGGCCTAGGTGTAGTATTAACATTGTCTTTCAAATAAAAATTCAAATACAGGTAGCCGTCAGTTTACGCTGGGGTTAGGTTCCAGAAGGAGTGGTTGTAAATCGAAACCGTTGTAAATTGAAACCCAGTTTATAATGTAAGTCTATGGGAAGTGAGGGAGATAGGTTCCAGGCCCCTCTCAAAATTGTCATAAGTAACACCTAATACATTATTTTTAAAGCTTTGAAATGAAGACTTTAAATGCTAAACAGCATTATAAACTTAATAAAATAATCACACAAAACAGAATATATAATTAAACTAAGTTAAATGAACAAAAGCATTTGCTAAACAGCATTATAAACCTAATAAAATAATCACACAACACAGACTTCACTTGCATTTTTCTGCAAACAGTTCTTTCTATGCATTCCAATCTGGACTGATTTATAGACAGGAAGATCTTGTTCCTTTGAAATCCGCTCGATAGCTCAGGTCTGGTTAAACTGATTAATTTCAGCTTGCTTGGCTTTGCTGCAACACAAGCGGACAACTCCACCTACTGGCTATTTTAATAAATCCACTGCTTCTCAATGCTTTTCAATAGCAGTCACATGACTGGAAAAAAAGGTTGTTATTCTGAAACGGTGTAAATTGAACCGTTGTAAAACGAGGGCCACCTGTACTAATCTAGGATATAAAAGGGACCATTAGTATAAGATATAAAATGGATAGTTTTGGTATCTCTGGGGGTAAGGGGAAAGATTGGGGAGACATGGAAGAAAGAGAAAGGGAAGAGGAAAAAAAGAGAAAAAGAATGGAGGGTCAAGATAACCCCATGTATCCCATACATAGCCTTCAAGTCTACAGGTATATAAAACTGAATAAAGTTCTGTATTAATTGGGGAGAGCGGTGTCATAGCTTATCTAATGCCATATTTAGTTTGAATTAGGTTAAAGATAAGAAATATACTCCGTTATTTAATATACCCTCACCAATGATATAGGGCAGTGCTTTCCAAACTGTGTGTCGTGACACATTAGTGTGTTGGCGGCAGTGTGTAGGTGTGTCCCTGCTTCAGCACAATTTTTTTTTAATTTGAAATTAATTTTATAAATTTTTTTGGTTTCCGACTTTCCGTCTGCCTGCTACGCATATCACGTGGTTGACACGTGATTGATGCCTAGTGGGTCACAGATCATCAAACTATTCCCATTGGCGGCACATTGGCTTCTGACTGCACGTGTAGATTCCTCAATCAGCTTGTGACTGCACATGTAGTTAGTGAGTGGGACAGCAGTGTGTTTGCAGTGTGGTCAGTAGTCAGTCAGACTCGTAGAGCTCTGAGGGTAGCAGCTTAAACACTGAAATGAAGTCAGAAGTCAAGGTGTTTTTGCAGCTAGCTCCCAGTAGTGCATTGCTGCTCTTGATATATGGATAGGAAGTGGAAGCTTAAACATTCTTGATGATGAAATGCGAGTGTCTTTATCTAATATTCCGAAACTGTGTTCATCCCATCAACCTCATACATCCCATTAAAATAGTAAGTAGCTATTGGTGTTATTAAACTTTTTTTTTAATTCTTGCACCATACATACTATTTAGAACATATAGGGTTAGGGGGTATCAGAGTGAAAGGGCCACTAAATTCAAAATCTTTCTTTCATGATTCAGATAGAACATACACATTTTAACATTACAATTTATTTCTATTATTTATTTTGCTTCATTTTTTAGATATCCTTATTTGAAGAAAAAGCAATGCACATGGGTGAGCCAATCACATGAGGCTTATATGTGCAGCAACCAAACAGCAGCTACTGAGCATATCTAGATATGCTTTTCAGCAAAAATTATAAAGAGAATAAAACAAATTGGCTAATAGAAGTAAATTAGAAAGATGTTTAAAAATGCATTCTCTTTCTAAATCATGAAAGAAAAAATGTTGGTTTCATGTCCCTTTAAGCAATAGCAGGTGTTGCTCATATATAAGTATCCTAGTATATATTCATCCTAGTTTGATGGATACAAAAATGATATATCATTGATTATAATTATTAGAGCCAACATCTGATGTGGAGTCTAGGTTAGAACAAGATAAAACAACTAGATAAACTAATTGTATAAAGAAATACAAAAAAGTTTTTAGCAAAGATCTCCACAATTGTACAATAAGTCTTAACTCAAAGAATATGATGTGATTTAGATGATTAATATAATGTTAAAAGTTCCATTTCATTCATACATTATAGTCTTTATTAAGCAAACTAGGAACACACACACATACTGTAGCAAAGGCTAATAATTTAAAAACACTTAAACCTGGTTAATAAGTAGTACAGGTCTGCTGAATATCAATAATAGTATATATCAGCCCGCAGTCAATATTATGCTTAGCTTACCTCAGCATAATATTGACTGCGGGCTGATATATACTATTATTGATATTTAGCAGACCTGTACTATTTATTAACCAGGTTTAAGTGTTTTTAAATTATTAGCCTTTGCTACAGTATGTGTGTGTGTTCCTAGTTTGCTTAATAAAGACTATAATGTATGAATGAAATGGAACTTTTAACATTATATTAATCATCTAAATCACATCATATTCTTTGAGTTAAGACTTAGGCCTCTAGTTATGAAGGTCTGTCGGACCTGATCCGACAGTGCGGATCAGGTCCGACAGACCTCACTGAATACGGCGAGCAATACGCTCGCCGTATTCAGCATTGCACCAGCAGCTCACAAGAGCTGCTGGTGCAACGCCGCCCCCTGCAGACTCGCGGCCAATAGGCCGCCAGCAGGGGGGTGTCAATCAACCAGATCGTACTCGATCGGGTTGATTTCCGGCGATGTCTGTCCGCCTGCTCAGAGCAGGCAGACAGGTTATGGAGCAGCGGTCTTTGTGACCGCTGCTTCATAACTGCTGTTTCTGGCGAGCCTGCAGGCTCGCCAGAAACACGGGCATCAAGCTTCAATCAGAGCTTGATACATATGCCCCTTTTTTGTATTTCTTTATACAATTAGTTTATCTAGTTGTTTTGTCACATACATACTATTACTTGTGAATACATTTCATTATTATATAATTGATGTATATGTCCGTATCTCTTAAAACAAGTTAGTTTAACCTCCTGTTTGCTAGTACAACTGAATTACTGTGTCGCAAAATGATGTAGGTCTAAAAAGTGTGTCCTAAAAAGTGTGTCCCCAACATGAAAAGTTTGTAAAGCTCTGATATAGGGAATATTGAGAAGGTCAATTTCGAATATGTTTAATCGTTGTTACACAAATGTATTATGTTACTGTAATATTTTGTACTTTATGCTTTTTTATACCAATGATGAATTATGTACTTGCCAAATTTATAATATAATCAATAATAAAAAAATACATTTAAAAAAAAAAAAAAAAAAAAGAAAGAGTGGACATAGACATAATTTAGAAATTTGTCAGAAGAAAATCTACTACTCATTTTTAAGTTTGGACTAAGTGCTATCGCATTATTATCATGCATTTGTTAATTATATAACAGAAAAGAATTAGATCACACTCCTAATGATGTAGATTAGTGTCCAATAAGAAAAGGTGCGCCTATTTATGCAACTCCCCAATAGAAAAAGCCAATCAAATAATATATTAAATCCTAATGTTATATAATCATATAATGTAAGTAAGAAAATGTATATTTATATGATAAGTGGTATGTACCTTATAGATTAATATACCAAATAAGTGAAATGAAAAATAGAAAATGTGGACTATTAATTAAATATACTTATTCATAGTCCTTAAAAATATAAGGAGGGTATATGTCCATTAATGCCAAGATTGTCCCAATATAAAGATCCTCCAATCCGTGAACATCAAAGAAGACCCCAATCGGCAGCTGCTCTCTCTAAAATGTTAGTAACAGTATGCTCCGTCCTAGAAAGACAAAGAGGCGCTCTGGTGCAGAAAATCCTAGTATATGAGAGGGATATAGGTGGAAAACAATGATTCAATACTCACAAATGTGTTTGCACAAGCAGTGCAATATCTGGCAAGCCGAAGCTTCAGAGCCGCTCGGCTGACTCGCTTGGGACCAAACAGCTACGTGTGACAGGCGCGTCTCATAAGGTGAAGGAGTGTATCTGTAATGTAAGACAAGAGACGCCCTTGGTGCAGATTACCCAAAGCTCAGTCTGACACACAACAGATAGCGGTGGACCTATACTCACATACGGGATTGCACAAACAGTGCAATATCAAATGAGAAACTTTGTGAGCCGTTCGGCTGACTCTCTGTGATTAGATCAGCTGTTCCTCAGAAAGCCAGAAGTTAGTTCCAAGAATGAAGGCTATTACAATTTGAGGCAAGCCACTGTTGTTCAGAGCCAAGTGTCAAGCAGAGAACCGATAATTGTTAAACCCAATAGTAATAGGATGGAGAATAATTGTCTCAGAGCAAGGTAGGACAAATATAAAACTTTAATAAAACTTTAAAAAGTTGCTTTGCAACGCGTTTCTCGGCTGCAGTGCCGTTTCATCAGGCTACATCTGTATAACAAGAACATTATAGAGACGCCAGGGCCGGCCCTAGCAAGTGCAGGTCCCTATGCAGATTGACAGTCTGGGGCCTCTACCCAGAAAAAAAAAATACTTAAAAGAAATGGGGCAATGCACTGTACCACACAAACACACATGTATAATACACACAGAGATACTTATATACACATACATCCACACACTGTGTCAGACACATACACAGGTGTACACACAACACACACACCACAGCCCACAAACACACCACACACACACCACAGCCCGCCCACATACACCACAGCCCACACACACACACCACAGCCCACACACACACACACCACAGCCCACACACACACACACCACAGCCCCCACACACACCACAGCCCCCACACACACACCACAGCCCCCCCCCACACAGCCCCCCCACACACACAGCCCACACACACATGCAATAAATAAATAAAATAAATGGTGCCCCCAGCAATAAAATGATGTCCCATCTCCCCTGCTATAAAATGATGCCCCCTGAAATAAAATGATGCCCCCAACAAAAATATGATGTCCTCAGCCCCCCAGCAATACAATTAATCCCCCTGCAATAAAACTATGCCCCTGCCCCCTGCAATAAAATTAAGCCCCCTTCAATAATACGAAGCACAGTCCCTCTACAATAAAATTATGCCCCAGCCCCCTGCAATAAAAAGAAGCCCCCTGCAATAATACGAAGCACAGTCCTCCTGCAATAAAATGATTCCCCCAGCCCCACTGCAATGATGCCCCCAGCAATAAAATGATGCCCAGTTCCCCTGCAATAAAATGATGCCCCGTCCCCACTGCAATAAATGATGCCTCTAGCAATAAAATGAAGCCCCCTGCAATAAAATAATGCCCAGTCCCCCTGCAATAAAATGATGCCCCCAGCCCCCTGCAATAAATGATTACCCCAACACCACTGCAATGATGACCCCAGCAATAAAATGATGCCCAGTCCCCCTGCAATAAAATGATGCCCCATCCCCACTGCAATAAAATGAAACCCCTCTGCAATAAAATAATGCAGATGCCCCCTGCAATAAAATGATGCCCCAGCCCCCCTACAAAAAATGATGCCCCAGCCCCCCTGCAATAAAATGATGCCCCCAGCCCCTGCAATAAATTGATGCCCCCCCAAAAATATGATGCACCCAGCAATAAAATGAAGCCTCCAGTCCCCCTGCAATAAAATGATGCCCCCAGCCCTACTGCAATAAAATGATTGCCCTGCAATAAAATGATGCCCAGCCCCCCTGCAATAAGATGATGCCCCTGCAATAAAATGATGTTCCCAACAAAAATATGATGCCCCCAGCAATAAAATGATGCCCCCAGCCCCCTGAAAAAAATGATGCCCCAGCAATAAAATTATGCCCCAGCTCCCCTGCAATAAAATGATGCCCCCAGCCCCTGCAATAAATTGATTCCTTTAACAAAAATATGATGCCCCCAGCACCCCTGGAATAAATGATGCACCCAGCAATAAAATGAAGCCCCCAGTCCCCCTGCAATAAAACAATGCCCCAGCCCCACTGCAATAAAATGATGCCCCCCTGCAATAAAATAATGCCCAGCCCCCCTGCAATAAGATGATGCCCCTGCAATAAATTGATGCCTTTAACAAAAATATGATGCCCCCAGCACCCCTGCAATAAATGATGCACCCAGCAATAAAATGAAGCCCCCAGTCCCCCTGCAATAAAACGATGCCCCAGCCCCACTGCAATAAAATGATGCCCAGTGCCCCTGCAATAAAATGATGCCCCCAATAAAAATATGATGCCCCCAGCACCCCTGCAATAAATGATGCACCCAGCAATAAAATGAAGCCCCCAGCCCCACTGCAATAAAATGATGCCCCCAGCAATACAATGAAGCCCCCCTGCAATAAAATGATGCCCAGCCCCTCTGCAATAAGATTATGCCCTTGCAATAAAATGATGCCCCGAGCCCCCTGCAATAAATGATTACCCCAGCCCCACTGCAATTATGCCCCCAGCAATAAAATGATGCCCAGTCCCCCTGCAATAAAATGAAGCCCCCAGCAATAAAATGAAACCCCCTGCAATAAAATAATGCACAGTCCCCCTGCAATAAAATTATGCCCCCAGCCCTCCTGCAAAAATAATGATGCCCCCAGCACCGTGCAATAAATTATGCACCCAGCCCCCCTGCAAAAAAATGATGCCCCAGCTCCTGTGCAATAAAATGATGCCCCCAGCACCCCTGGAATAAATGATGCACCCAGCAATAAAATGAAGCCCCCAGTCCCCCTGCAATAAAACAATGCCCCAGCCCCACTGCAATAAAATGATGCCCCCCTGCAATAAGATGATGCCCCTGCAATAAATTGATGCCTTTAACAAAAATATGATGCCCCCAGCACCCCTGCAATAAATGATGCACCCAGCAATAAAATGAAGCCCCCAGTCCCCCTGCAATAAAACGATGCCCCAGCCCCACTGCAATAAAATGATGCCTAGTGCCCCTGCAATAAAATGATGCCCCCAATAAAAATATGATGCCCCCAGCACCCCTGCAATAAATGATGCCCCCAGCAATACAATGAAGCCCCCCTGCAATAAAATGATGCCCAGCCCCTCTGCAATAAGATTATGCCCTTGCAATAAAATGATGCCCCGAGCCCCCTGCAATAAATGATTACCCCAGCCCCACTGCAATTATGCCCCCAGCAATAAAATGATGCCCAGTCCCCCTGCAATAAAATGAAGCCCCCAGCAATAAAATGAAACCCCCTGCAATAAAATAATGCACAGTCCCCCTGCAATAAAATTATGCCCCCAGCCCTCCTGCAAAAATAATGATGCCCCAGCAATAAAAGTATGCCCCAGCTCCCCTGCAATAAAATGATGCCCCTAGCAATAAATTATGTCCTCAGCAATAAAATGAAGCCCCCAGCCCCACTGCAATAAAATGATGCCCCCAGTCCCCCGGCAATAAAATGATGTCCCATCCCCACTGCAATGAAATGATGTCCTATCCCCACTGCAATAAAATGATACCCCATCCCCACTGCTAAAATAATGATGCCCCAGCAATAAAATGATGCCCCAGCTCCCCTGCAATAAAATGATGCCCCTGCAATAAATTGATGCCCCCAGCAATACATTAAAGCCCCCAGCCCCACTGCAATAAAATGATGCCCCCAGTCCCCCTGCAATAAAATGATGTCCCATCTCCCCTACAATAAAATTATGCCCCCAACAAAAATATGATGCCGCCAACAATAAAATTATTTCCCCAGCCCCCAACAATAAAATGAATCCCCCTGCAATAACATTATGCCCCAGCCCCCCTTCAATTGCCCCCAGCAATAAAATGAACCCCCACTGCAATAAAATGAAGCCCAGTCCACCTGCAATAAAATTATACCCCAGCACCATGCAATAAAATTATGCTCAGGGCCCAGCCCACCATAATTAAAATATGGCACTGCACTAGTCACGCTCAGGAGGTTAGATGTAGTCAGTGAACTACTTCAACACCAATAACTATCCTCCTCCATCCTAGTCACACACACTGACACACTCCCAGCCACTGTTGACACAGTGAGTGACTCACCACTCTCTTCGTCGACTGACTCCTGCGCTGCGCCGATGCCTGCTGCGACTCGCACTCTGCTGACTGTGACTGTCTGCTGCCTCAACCTGCACTCACTGATCAGACTAACAGTGACTATGACAGCCTACGGTGCTCCGGCTCTCCTCCCCTCTCACTCCTGGGCTAAAATTTGCGGCACTGCCAAAAATTTAAAAAAATGGCAGCAAAAAAACACAAACATTTGTTAAAAAAAAGTAATTTAAAAAAAAATAATCCAAAACAATTATAATTTTTAAGGCGGTGCGGGGCCCCCCTGACCGCGTAGCCCGAGGCGGTCGCTTGCCCCGCCTTGCCCAAAGGCCGGCCCTGCGCGGGACCATCTTCTTTCTTTATCCCAGTGACGCGGCGTGGAGCTGGATCTGCGGCGATGTGGACATCCAACACGCACACTGAAAATTGAATGCAATGTACCCGTTTTATATTGGGGCACCTTGCATTCCTATTGGCTGAAAATTTCATATCAGCCAATAGGATGAGAGCTGCTTAAATCTTATTGGCAATGCCCTTCAAAAGGCCCTTTTAAGGGCTATTGGTAGTTTAATATTAGCTTAGGGGTTATTTTATTTTGGGGTGTTTTTTTTTTATTTTCTTAGGGGTATTAGATTAGGTTTAAAAAAATTATTTTGGATAATTTCCTTTATTTTTTACTGTAATCTTAGATTTTTTTATTTTTATGTAAACACACGGCTAGATTACGAGTTTTGCGTTATGCGTAAAAAAGCAGCGTTAAGGCTCATAATGCTGCTTTTTCACTACTGCTGCTATTATGAGTCTTGTAGGTACAGCTGTCCCGCACACTTTTTTGGCAGTACCGCAAATTAATTTACGCAAATTTTGTAAAGTCTTTTTTCAATGGGACTTCCATAGCGCCGGTATTACAAGCTTTTTTTTTTTTTTGGAGGCCAAAAAGTTAGCGGTACAGCCTATCCGCAAGCTTCGTAACGCATTCTAAAGTCAGTAGTTATGAGTTTTACACTACAAAGCTGTAGCATAAAACTCATAACTAAAGTGCTAAAAAGTACACTAACACCCATAAACTACCTATTAACCCCTAAACCGAGGCCCTCCCGCATCGCAAACAATAAAATAAAATTATTAACCCCTAATCTGCCGCTCCGGACATCGCCGCCACTAGAATAAACATATTAACCCCTAAACTGCCGCACTCCCACATTGTAAACACTAGTTAGATATTATTAAACCCTAATCTGCTGTCCCTAACATCGCCGCCACCTACCTACATTTATTAACCCCTAATCTTCCGCCCCCAACGTCGCCGCCACCAGGGCCGCCATCAGGGGGTGACAGGGGTGACTCCTGTCAGGGGCCCAATGGGCCAGGGGGGCCCCATGAGGCAAGAACTGGCAGCCACCAGTGGGTACTACAGCAGAGTGCTAATTGAGCATGGGAATTGTTATTACAAGGAGTAAAGTATTAGCATTTGAGAGGATTTCTGAGTGTGCACTAAACCATTATGCACATAAACATTGTCTGTTCTTTTTTAGGACATTGTGACCTTACTACTAATTATTCACATCTTTCTACAAACTTTGAGACTAACAAGACCTTTCCCGGAAGTCACCAATCCACCATTTAACCTTAAAATTATTGTTTAGGCTGTTCAGGGCCCTTCCTTTCAGCTACTGCATGCTGTTGTCATCATTTAGTTGGCATCTTCCTTTGCAAAAAATATAATCAGAACTCCATATTTTGTTTCACAAAACTGTAGTTTACCTCATTACTTGTCAGGTCAACGTAAACAAGTGCTGAGTGTCTGTGTCTGAGTGTGTTTCTTTGCGTGTCTGCTAGAATGTCTATATGTGAATCCTTATGTGTGAGTGTGTGTGTGTGTTTCAGTGTATGAGTGTGTTTGTGTGTGTGTGTATGTTACTACCTTTACAACAATTCCAATTTAAATAGACACTTAAGAATAAAGTGCATATACGTTTTAGTCACTTGGTCAAAAATTGCACGTCAAAGGAGGGGGGGGGGGCCCTGATCAATGGTTAAGTCAGGGGCCCCTGGCCGCCACTATACCAAATTTATTAACCCCTAAACCTGAGTCTAACCCTAACACACCCTAACTTAAATATAATTAAAATAAATCTAAATAAAACCTACTATCATTACCTAAATAATTCCTATTTAAAACTAAATACTTACCTATAAAATAAACCCTAAGCTAGCTACAATATAACTAATAGTTACATTGTAGCTAGCTTAGGGTTTATTTTTATTTTACAGGCAAGTTTGTATTTATTTTAACTAGGTAGAATAGTTACTAAATATTTATTTATTAACTATTTACTAACTACCTAGCTAAATAAATACAAATTTACCTGTAAAATAACATTACACAACAATTAAATAAATTACATAAATTAAATACAATTACCTAAATTACAAAAAAAAACACTAAATTACACAAAATAAAAAACAGATTACAAGATATTTAAACTAATTGCACCTAATCTAATAGCCCTATCAAAATAAGTCTTCTGAATCTCCAGTCTTCAAAACTGCAAGTGGATCTTTGGGGGTTAGTGTTAGGTTTTTTAAAGGGTTTATTGGGTGGGTTTTAGTTTTAGATTAGGGACTTTGGGCAGCAATAGAGCTAAATGCCCTTTTAAGGGCAATGCCCATCCAAATGCCCTTCTCAGGGCAATGGGGGCCTTAGGTTTTTTTAGTTAGGGTTTTATTTGGGGGGTTGGCTGTGTGGGTGGTGGGTTTTACTGTTGTGGGGTTGTTTGTATTTTTTTTTTACAGGTAAAAGAGCTAATTTCTTTGGGGCAATGCCCCACAAAAGGCCCTTTTAAGGGCTGTTGGTAGTTTAGTTTAGGCTAGGGGTTTTTTTTTATTTTGGGGGGGCTTTTTATTTTGATAGGGCTATTAGATTAGGTGTAATTAGTTTAAATATCTTGTAATTTGTTTTTTATTTTGTGTAATTTAGTGTTTGTTTGTTTTTTGTAATTTAGTTATTTGTATTTAATTTAGGTAATTGTATTTAATTTAGGTAATTTAGTTAATTGTAGTGTAAGGTTAGGTGTTAGTGTAAGACAGGTTAGGTTTCATCTTACAGGTAAATTTGTATTTATTTTAGCTAGGTAGTTAGTAAATAGTTAATAACTATTTAGTAACTATTCTACCTAGTTAAAATAAATACAAACTTGCCTGTAAAATAAAAATAAACCCTAAGCTAGATACAATGTAACTATTAGTTATATTGTAGCTAGCTTAGGGTTTTTTTATAGGTAAGTATTTATTTAGTTTAAATAGGAATTATTTAGTTATTAATAGTAGGTTTTCTTTAGATTTATTTTAATTATATTTAAGTTAGTGGGTGTTATGGTTAGGATTAGACTTAGGTTTAGGGGTTAATAACTTTAGTATAGTGGCGGCGACGTTGGGGGCGGCAGATTAGGGGTTAATAAATGTAGGTAGGTGGCGGCGATGTTAGGGGCGGCAGATTAGGGGTTAATATTTAACAAATGTTTGTGATGCAGGAGTGCGGCGGTTTAGGGGTTAATATGTTTATTATAGTGGTGGCAATGTCCGGAGCGGCAGATTAGGGGTTAATAAGTATAATGTAGGTGTCGGTGATGTTGGGGCGGCAGATTAGGGGTTAATAAGTGTAAGATTAGGGGTGTTAAGACTCAGGGTTCATGTTAGGGTGTTAGGTGTAAACATAAATTTTGTTTCCCCATAGGAATCAATGGGGCTGCATTACGGAGCTTTACACTACTTTATTGCAGGTGTTAGGCTTTTTTTCAGCCGGCTCTCCCCTTTGATGTATATGGGGAAATCGTGCACAAGCACGTACAACCAGCTCACCGCTGACTTAAGCACACTGGTATTGGAGTGCGGTATGGAGCACAAGTTTGCTCTACGGTCACTTCTTGTCTTTTAACGCCGGGTTTATAAAAACCTGTAATACCAGCGCTGTAGGTAAGTGAGCAGTGCCAATAAAGTGCAAGTTAGCACTGAACCCCTCATAACGCAAATCTCGTAATCTAGACGTGAGTTTTTTATTTTAATGTAAAGATAGGATTTTTTTAAATTTTGGTAATTTTAAGTCATTGTTAAAGGTTTATGTAATTGTAGTTAATTGGGGTTAATTTAGGGAGTGTTAGGTTAGGGAGCTTAGTGATTAGATTGATTATTTGCTTTGTGGGGGGTTGGCGGTTTAGGGGTTAATAGTTTAATTATGTAGATTGCATTGTGGGGGTTGGCGTATTAGGTGTTAATAGTGTAATTAGTTACTTTGCATTGGGGGATGGCGGATTAGGTTTAATACATTTATTAGGTACTTTGCAATGTGGGGGTTGGTGTATTAGGGGTTAATAGTTTAAATAGGTAGATTGTGTTGTGGTGGGGGGATAGCAGATATAGGGGTTTTGACGTGTTGGGTTAATTTTTTGGAGGCGGGTTAGATTTTTATGTGTGTGTCATGAATACCTCATTATTTAGATGCTAATGGGTTAATTTTCTTTAGCTTGTGCTAAAAACATTTGTTTTTTTCAGAAGAAATGTGTTGCTGTGTTTTCCCTTAGATAAGCCAGAGCCCTAATAAATAGTTTGTAAAAAAAAATACAAGAGAGAACTTTATGGTCTAATTGGTCAGTTTATTGGCCCCAACCTTTCAGCACAGGGAATGATCGAACACAGTGCCTCTATCCAGGAACTAGCCAAAATGCCTCAGAAACATAAATAATGCAAAATATGGTGTTTGGTATCAATACTTCTAATGACATTGAAAAGGGATTGCCTATCTGTGTGTATGGGTTAGATATACATAACAGAAGTTAGAAGGTGTTCTATAATTTTAGCCAAAGACTCTTTATGAACTTTATGACATGTCGTAAAAAGAGTGGATATTTCTGACTCCTCTGTAAGAAGGTTAAGTCAAGCAATTTGATATCTGAAAAATAGGTATACAATTTTGTGTCTAACAATACAAGTTGTTCATTCTACATGGGAGGCTGTTACAGCGTAAGTGACCATCTTTTCTTGCCAATCTCCCTGTCACAGACATATAAGCTAGGAAAGTATTAGGTCTGTTATTTCTCCTTTTTATTTTTTAAAACTGTTTGCTTGTGTATAATTCTATCTGTTAACATATTTTTATTAATAATGCTCTGTGCATCATTTTTTGCATAATTAACAATTCCTTTATTAAAGGGACAGTCTACACCAGAATTTGTATTGTTTTAAAAGATAGATAATCCCTTTATTACCCATTCCCCAGTTTTGCATAACCAACACAGTTATCTTTATATACTTTTTACCTCTGTGATTATCTTGTATCTAAGCCTCTGCAAACTGCCCCTTTATTTCAGTTCTTTTGACAGACTTGCAGTTTAGCCAATCAGTGCCTGCTCCCAGATAACTTCATGTGCACAAGCACAGTGTTATCTATATGAAATACATGAACTAACACCCTCTAGTGGTGAAAAACTGTTAACATGCATTCTGAAAAGAGGTGGCCTTCAAGGTCTAAGAAATTAGCATATGAACCTCCTAGGTTAAGCTTTCAACTAATAATACCAAGGGAACAAAGCAAAATTGGTGATAAAAGTAAATTGGAAAATTGTTTAAACGTACATGCTCTATCTGAATCATGAAAGTTTATTTTGGCCTAGACTGTCCCTTTAAGTTTTGCCTTTGTCTAATATTTGAACCACGTTACTGAAAGAGACTAGTAGTAGTTAAAGGGACAGTTCACACAAAAATTTTCTCCCCTTTAAATTATTCCCAATGATCCTTTGTACCTGCTAGAGTGTATTAAATTGGTTACAAGTAGCTCCTTTACTCCTATTTCAGCATTTGAAATAGCTGATTTATTTTGTGGTATAGCCACCTATACTCAAAGTTTCGATACTGGAGTGCTATTGACAAGGCTAAGTAAACACAGCCAGCAGAAGAAGTTACTCTCAGTGGGATGCAGGATAGTTAAGTAATAAAATGATAATTTTCCATTGTTCTCTCTATGTATTGAACTTTGGTGTTCCAGACAAATATAAGATAAAGAAGCAAGTCTGTGTACACAAAGTGATAACATAATGAGATATGATATTACCTTAAAGGACCAGTCAACACAGTAGATTTACATAATCAACAAATGCAAGATAACAAGACAATACAATAGCACTTAGTCTGAAGTTCAAATGAGTAGTAGATTTTTTTTTTTTTCTGACATTTTTAAAAGTTATGTATTTTTCCACTCCCCCTGTACCATGTGACAGCCATCAGCCAATCACAAATGCATACACGTACCATGTGACAGCCGTCAGCCATTCATAAATGCATACACACTTATTCTTGCACATGCTCAGTAGGAGCTGGTGACTCAAAAAGTTTAAATATAAAAAGACTGTGCACATTTTGTTAATGGAAGTAAATTGGAAAGTTGTTTAAAATGGCATGCTCTATCTGAATAATGAAAGTTTAATTTTGATTGAGTGTCCCTTTAAGTTCAATCCATTGTAATAGGCTGTGGTTACAAAGCACAAAACCAGCTACTTAATATACACAAATATACCTGAAAATGCAATTTCTCAAATATTTTATACTCTGCAGCTGGTATAACAAGTAATTTAAAATACATTCATGGAAAAAGAATTTTATAGTGTACTGTCCCTTTAATACTTTTAGATTATTGTTTTGCTTAAATTGTACTCTGGGATTTAATTTGTTAGTCTGGGTTTTCCTTCAAGTTTTCCCATATAATAAATCTTAAGTGGTGGCAGCTTAGAGATAGTTTAGTGTGGGTGGCATTAAAGAGGAGTTTGGGCATTTTTTTTTTCAAGACTAGGACAGACTAGAGAGTGTTTTTAACCTCTGAACTAAGTCACAGGCTTGTCTGGAGTGGCTAGACTGTGACAGATTGGTTAAAGTGGAGAGGGTCTGTTAACCCTTTCTGTTCCAAACAAGTGATTGTCACAGTGTGTTTAAACATTTTTTTTTGTTTTTTTACTTAGGCACCAGCAGTTCATAAACTGCCTTAAGTCATTGGCGACTCCAGAAATGTGTATTTCCGCACTTTTCTGAACGTCGCCAGTTTATCCGACTTACGGCAGTAAGTATATGATCTGCCGGCGCTGTACATGTGATTCACCCGATGTGCGAGGTGAACTTATGGGCGGCGTGGGTTTCAGCACTTGCGCTGAAACCTATGCCGTATATGTAATCTCGCCCTTCATCTGTAGGGGCCAAATGTTCTATTGCCTTTTACATTATGACCAGTTATTTGTTCTAATGAATAGAAAGTTATTGACCATGTACTCAGAGGGTTATTAAGCTTAAAATGCCAGTTCAATACCTCTGAATTTTTTTTTAATTTTTTTTGTGTTCATTCATTCATTGAGATTAAAATGCACTCTGCAGGATTCAGAACCCTGGCATTGACCCTGCAAAATTCTACAAAGTGATTGATTGATCAGGAAATAAAAATAACAATCAAAGCTTTTCAACAAGTTTGTAAGTACGTAGGACCTGAGTATTACATCATATTTTCTTATTTTATGGTCATTTATTAGGTTTACTGGATCCCTTCTACAACTCTACAAAAATGCAGATGATTTATAAATTAAAAAAATACTTATATTTTTTTTGAATACTAACTTGGGCTTGTACATGGTTTATTGGCCTAAGGCAGGAGTAATTCCACTAACACTAACAGCACGGTTTTCTGTAGTTTAAAGCATTCTTTTCTATTGCTTTCTGCTTCTTCAACCCTTTTGTTAACTAAGACCACAACACTAATTATATTGCTGTTTTCTTTTTTTTACTTCTTTTTTCTTAGGGGTGGACAAAATTATGTCAACCGGATCTTCTGCCTTTAAGAACAGATGCGTTTTTGTGCTTATCTGCAGGTTCTGTGAGCAGGTTCTGAGTGTCCGTGGAATGAAAGCAGTTTTACTGGCAGATACAGCCCAGGAGATGTTCTCTACAGATATTCCTCCTGTCCAGTATGTATGTTTAATATGCTTTCATTTGACTCGTTATAGAAGAGATTTTTGTAATTCTAATTCACTTATATTATCAATTATGACTCTGTTCTGTTGGTATCTTTAATTTAAAAAAAGCATACCTAGGTAGGCTCAGAACCAGCAATGCACCAGTGGAAGCTGCCAAGAAAATGAAGCAAATTAGATAATAGAAGTACATTGGAAAATTGTTTAAAGGGACAGTATACACCAATTTTCATATAACTACATGTAATAGACACTACTATAAAGAAGACTATGCACAGATACTGATATAAATATCCAGTATAAAACCTTTTAAAAACTTACTTAGAAGCTCTCAGTTTAGCTCTGTTAATCAGATTAGGCTGGGACACCCATTGAATAGGGGCTGAGAGCAGACCCTCGCCTGCATATGAAAAGACCATTATACAAACAGAAGCAATCTCAAGTCTGTAGACATCAGTATACATCTAAAACTTTGGGACTTGGTTAGTAGTCTGAAAATTAGCACGAGATTGGCTATATAAATGGATCATCTACCATTTATGCAAAGAAAAATCTAGTGTATAGTGTCCCTTTCAGATTGCATGCTGTAGCCCAATGTTTCTCAACCTTTTTGTAGCAAATACCCTTACATGTATACCCCAGCTGCAGCACGTAAACATTATTAGGTTTAGAAAAAAGAAAAGTGCCAATTGTACATAGCACTGGGAAGTGGTAACTCTGGGTTTGAATCCAGCATAAGTCTGTTTTGATCTGATTTTTAGCTTACAGTCTGCCAGGGTACCCTTTAGCAATGGTCTTATAGAGCTATCTGTATATGTTTGAGATATTATTAATAAGCCATTTGTCTATTGTAAAGATCGCATTGCATTACCCTTTCCATAATTCAGATTAAGAGGCCTATTTATCAAATGTCTGTTGGACCTGATCCGACAGTGCGGATCAGGTCCGACAGACATCGCTGAATGAGGAGACGCCGCCCCCTGCAGACTCACGGCCAATCGGTCGCCAGCAGGGGGTGTCAATCGACCCGATCGTACTCAATCGGGTTGAATTGTGCCGATCTCTGTCCTCCTGCTCAGAGCAGGCGGATAGGGTTATGGAGCAGCGGTCTTTAGACCGCTGCTTCATAACTGCTGTTTCTGGCGAGTCTGAAGGCTCTCCAGAAACACGGGGCCCCAAGCTCCGTTCGAAGCTTGATAAATGGGCCTCCATGTCTGGAAATACAAGTCTGCATTTAGCTTAGACATTTATCTTATACCCATATATAGTGCAGTGGTAAATACAGAGGACTTTTAAATGGGAGACCTGGGTTCAAATGCAGATTAGGATAGTCTAAGTTTGTGTTTTGGTGATTTTGATTTTTTGTTTTGTTTTTCTTTGGTTATTTTGTTTTACTTCTGTTTTTCTTTTTTAGCTAGTAGTGCGCCATAGTATCCCTTGTACTCTGTCCAGCCTGGTTTAGCTGTAGTATTAAACAAATATATATATATATATATATATATATATATTTGGAAAATATTCTGAATATTGAAAAAGAACATGTATGAAATGTACTATATGTTCTAAATCCCAAATGAAGCCTAGTACATCAGTTTGTAATAAAGCACAAGCATATCCACTACTGTGTTAGACATATATTATATGTATATTCATTGTTCTACTGTGTATGTGGCTTTATACTAAATATTGTGTTGTCACTCTCTCAATTTAAGTAATTAACTCATAGGGGCTGAATTATCAAGCTCCAAAGTCTAAAGACCGCTGCTCCATAACTTGTCCGCCTGCTCTGAGGCGGCGGACAGAAATCAACCCGATCGAAAACGATTGGGTTGATTGACACCCCTGCTAGCGGCCGCAAATCTGCAGGGGGCGGTATTGCACCACTTCGTATCATGTCAACTCGCACTTTGATAAATATGCCCCATAGACTAATTTCAGCTGAAGTTCCTTTTATTTTAACCAATAGACAGCATGTTATGGTTTTAAATAGTGTGTACCTTTTCTCGTCTAGTATGCTATGATTACGGCTTGTTTAAGCTGAAATGCGTGAGCATTCTTCTCAGCTTATGTGTGGTACTGAGTGTAGTATGTGAACTGTCTGTTACCGTTTTAATGTTATGCTGAAATAAATGCTAAGTTTTAAGGATATACTCTGGAAGCCACTCCTTTCTTCGCTTTTTTCTGATTTTCCTGTTTGCCAGCTTCAAGGAGCAGACTTAATTTTGCAACCATTGTTTGTTTATTCGCCTGCCTTGTAGCCGTTGCTACAGAATTGTAGCCGTTGCTACAGGACCGTATGCCTGCCTGGAGTGGGTGTCTCCCGGTGACCGATGCGGATACACTCGAAGTCTGGAAGGATCATAGGGCTTGATCGGCAGACGGTGGTGGATGAATCAGGAAGGATCCTGATTAGCTGTTACCAGCTGACACTCCTTACACTCCCTCAGTGAGCATGCTGAATCAGACGGCACCGGGAGCGACAACGAGCAAGAGAGGTGAGATCACCCACACTACATAAGGACATCTGGTAACCATTTGGGGTTTGAGACCCACCTTCTGTATATATTTGTTTCCTTATATGATAAGGCAAATCAGTGGATTTGAAGTGTACCCGGAGGGGACTAACATGCATCAACAAATATGAACACTCAATTTTGAGACCCTACCAGCTGTTTCTCTAAATTCTCAAAATCTCTCCTTCAGGCTAACAAATTAACTACTTGAGGCGATCTGGTTAATTTTGACATAGAAATGCGCAGGTATACTATTAACACTACGCCTTCCATATTAGTGTATTATTTATTTGTGTTCCCTTCCCTACTCCCCTTGTTTTTGCCAATTGTACATATGCCATAATGTGACAAATTGGTATCATCTTTAGCTCTTTTTTCAGGAATTTATTTTAAAATCAGAGTTTACTGATTGCAAATGCAGCAGAGCTTTGGAAATATTAGAGCAACTAATAATAAAGACAACTTATAGAGAAAAAACACAAACGCCTAGATTTAGAGTTCTGCGTTAGCCGTCAAAACCAGCGTTAAGGGGTCCTAACGCTGGTTTTTACCGCCCGCTGGTATTTAGAGTCAGTCAGGAAAGGGTCTAACGCTCACTTTCCAGCCGCGACTTTTTGATACCGCAGATCCCCTTACGCCAATTGCGTATCCTATCTTTTCAATGGGATCTTCCTAACGCCAGTATTTAGAGTCTTGGCTGAAGTGAGCGTTAGAACTCTACCAACAAGACTCCAGCCGCAGAAAAAAATCAAGAGTTAAGAGCTTTATGGGCTAACGCCGGTTTATAAAGCTCTTAACTACTGTGCTCTAAAGTACACTAACACCCATAAACTACCTATGTACCCCTAAACCGAGGCCCCCCCACATCGCCGCTACTCTAATAAAAAATTTTAACCCCTAATCTGCCGACCGGACACCGCCGCCACCTACATTATCCCTATGTACCCCTAATCTTCTGCCCCTAACATCGCCGACCCCTACATATAATATTTATTAACCCCTAATCTGCCCCCCCCAACGTCGCCGCTACCTTACCTACACTTATTAACCCCTAATCTGCCGACCGGACCTCACCGCCACTATAATAAATGTATTAACCCCTAAACCGCCCCACTCCCTCCTGGCAAACCCTCTAATAAATTTTATTAACCCCTAATCTGCCCTCCCTAACATCACCGCCACCTAACTTCAAGTATTAACCCCTAATCTGCTGACCGAACCTCACCGCTACTATAATAAATGTATTAACCCCTAAAGCTAAATCTAACCCTAACACCCCCCTAAATTAAATATAATTTTAATCTAACGAAATAAATTATTTCTTCTAAATAAAATAATCCTATTTAAAGCTAAATACTTACCTGTAAAATAAACCCTAATATAGCTACAATATAACAAATAATTATATTGTAGCTATTTTAGGATTTATATTTATTTTACAGGCAACTTTGTATTTATTTTAACTAGGTAAAATAGCTATTAAATAGTTATTTACTATTTAATAGCTACCTAGTTAAAATAATTTCAAAATTACCTGTAAAATAAATCCTAACCTAAGTTACAATTAAACCTAACACTACACTATCAATAAATTAATTAAATAAACTACCTACAATTACCTACAATTAAATCAACTAAACTAAATTAAAAAAACAAACACTAAATTACAAAAAATAAAAAAAGATTACAAGAATTTTAAACTAATTACACCTACTCTAAGCCCCCTAAAAAAATAACAAAGCCCCCCAAAATAAAAAAATGCCCTACCCTATTCTAAAATAAAAAGTTAACAGCTCTATTTCCTTACCAGCCCTTAAAAGGGCCTTTTGCGGGGCATGCCCCAAAGAAATCAGCTCTTTTGCCTGAAAAAAAAACATACAATACCCCCCCCCCCAACATTACAACCCACCACCCACATACCCCTAATCTAACCCAAACCCCCCTTAAAAAACCTAACACTAAGCCCCTGAAGATCTCCCTACCTTGTCTTCACCCAGCCGGTATCACCGATCTGTCCAGAAGAGGGTCCGAAGTCTTCATCCTATCCGGCAAGAAGAGGTCCTCCAGAGGGTCCAAAGTCTTCATCCAGGCGGCATCTTCTATCTTCCTCCATCCGGAGCGGAGCAGGTCCATCTTGAAGCAGCCGACGCGGAGCCATCCTTCCTAACCGACGGACTAACGACGAATGAAGGTTCCTTTAAATGACGTCATCCAAGATGGCGTCCCTCGAATTCCGATTGGCTGATAGGATTCTATCAGCCAATCGGAATTAAGGTAGGAAAAATCTGATTGGCTGATTGAATCAGCCAATCAGATTCAAGTTCAAACCGATTGGCTGATTGGATCAGCCAATCAGATTGAGCTTGCATTCTATTGGCTGATCGGAACAGCCAATAAAATGCAAGCTCAATCTGATTGGCTGATTGGATCAGCCAATCCGATTGAACTTGAATCTGATTGGCTGATTCAATCAGCCAATCAGATTTTTCCTACCATAATTCCGATTGGCTGATAGAATCCTATCAGCCAATCGGAATTCGAGGGACGCCATCTTGGATGAGGTCATTTAAAGGAACCTTCATTCGTCGTTAGTCCGTCGGTGAGGAAGGATGGCTCCGCGTCGGCTGCTTCAAGATGGACCCGCTCCGCTCCGGATGGAAGAAGATAGAAGATGCCGCCTGGATGAAGACTTTGGACCCTCTGGAGGACCTCTTCTTGCCGGATAGGATGAAGACTTTGGACCCTCTTCTGGACGGATCGGTGATACCCAGCTGGGTGAAGACAAGGTAGGGAGATCTTCAGGGGCTTAGTGTTAGGTTTTTTAAGGGGGGTTTGGGTTAGATTAGGGGTATGTGGGTGGTGGGTTGTAATGTTGGGGGGGGGTATTGTATGTTTTTTTTCAGGCAAAAGAGCTGATTTCTTTGGGGCATGCCCCGCAAAAGGCCCTTTTAAGGGCTGGTAAGGTAATAGAGCTGTTAACTTTTTATTTTAGAATAGGGTAGGGCATTTTTTTATTTTGGGTGGCTTTGTTATTTTTTTAGGGGGCTTAGAGTAGGTGTAATTAGTTTAAAATTCTTGTAATCTTTTTTTATTTTTTGTAATTTAGTGTTTGTTTTTTTTAATTTAGTTTAGTTGATTTAATTGTAGGTAATTGTAGGTAGTTTATTTAATTAATTTATTGATAGTGTAGTGTTGGGTTTAATTGTAACTTAAGTTAGGATTTATTTTACAGGTAATTTTGTAATTATTTTAACTAGGTAGCTATTAAATAGTAAATAACTATTTAATAGCTATTGTACCTAGTTAAAATAAATACAAAGTTGCCTGTAAAATAAATATAAATCCTAAAATAGCAACAATATAATTATTCGTTATATTGTAGCTATATTAGGGTTTATTTTACAGGTAAGTATTTAGCTTTAAATAGGATTAATTTATTTAATAAGAAATAATTTATTTCGTTAGATTACAATTATATTTAATTTAGTCGGGTGTTAGGGTTAGATTTAGCTTTAGGGGTTAATACATTTATTATAGCAGCGGTGAGGTCCGGTCGGCAGATTAGGGGTTAATACTTGAAGTTAGGTGGCGGCGATGTTAGGGAGGGCAGATTAGGGGTTAATACTATTTATTATAGGGTTTGCAAGGCGGGAGTGAGGCGGTTTAGGGGTTAATACATTTATTATAGTGGCGGCGAGGTCCGGTCGGAAGATTAGGGGTTAATAAGTGTAGGTAAGGTAGCAGTGACGTTGGGGGGCAGATTAGGGGTTAATAAATATAATGTAGGTGTCGGCGACGTTGGGGGCAGCAGATTTAGGGGTTCATAGGGATAATGTAGGTTGCGGCGGTGTCCGGAGCGGCAGATTAGGGGTTAATAATATAATCCAGGTGTCAGCGATAGCGGGGGCATCAGATTAGGGGTTAATAAGTGTAAGGTTAGGGGTGTTTAGACTCAGGGTTCATGTTAGGTGCAGATTTAGAAAGTGTTTCCCCATAGGAAACAATGGGGCTGCGTTAGGAGCTGAACGCTGCTTTTTTTTTCAGCTCAAACTGCCCCATTGTTTCCTATGGGGGAATCGTGCACAAGCACGTTTTTCAAGCTGTAAGCAACGCTGGTATTTAGAGTTGAAGTGGCAGAAAATTATGCTCTACGCTCCCTTGTTGGAGCCTAACTCAGCCCTTCAGACAACTCTAAATACCAGCGTTATTTAAAAGGTGCGGAGGAAAAAAAACACGCGTAGCTAACGCACCCCTTTGGCCGCAAAACTCTAAGTCTAGGTGACTCATAGTTGTTTAATATTGTGCCATTTGCATCATAACAAAAATATATAATGAATGTTACTACAATTCTGCATCTAACTTCATCACATACACAACTCAGGCTCATTTCATTGTGGCATACTTGAGTATAGAACACTTAACCTAGCACATTTCATCATGCCATATTACCTTTTGGTATTTCACTGTGGCCCATATCTGGCACATGTCTCTGTCACACTTTTTCACAGTGCTATGCACTTCACCTGGCACTTTCCCTGTGATAACCTTTTGTATCAGTGCTTCTCACATCCAGTCCTCAGATAACTATAACCAGCCATTCTAAGGATTTCCTACCTGGGCAGAGTTGAGTCAGTCACAGTCAGGAATTAGCTGACCAGTCAGGAAGGCAAATACTATCTCGTCTGATAGGGGTACTCCAGGGTATAACTGAGAACCACTAATTTCTGTGATACATTGAATGTTTACCTCTGCTGCATCAGGTCAAAAAATAATGAAAGGCCAAGTGCTGGAGTACCTCATGCCAATGCTCTGGGTACCCCCAGGGGTACATGAACCACAGGTTGATAAACAAGGCTATATCCAAATCATGAAGGTTTCATTTTCACTTTACTGTCCCTTTAAGTGTAAAATACAAATATATTGACCTTTGCAATATGCAGAGAGAGAGAATGTTGGACCAGCAGAATGAGAATCAAGGGCTGGTCAGTTGGTGAAAGCAGCTGGGCAGCCTAAAGGGCAGTTGTATTTTTCCGTGTGTTAGCTCTGTTTTCAGTGTTCGACAGCCATTATCGGTGGTAAACGGTGCCATTGTGAGGAAATGGAGATTGAATATCACGGGATTTATCAAGGTTGGTTGTGTTTGATAGTTTTGATAACAAAAATAAAACGCTGTTCCTATTTCGGAAAGATTGGAATCGCCGCTATAGTTAATTATAGAATGTTCTTTTTTTATTTCGCACAAAGGATAAATTAAAAGGAAAATATTCCAACAGACAAGGGTTACATCAATAGCCAAAAATTCAAATTTGTGTTAGCTGTTCTTGCAGACCAAAAAAAAAAAAACGCCCCAGGTTAGTGTGAGAATAGTTTTATTCTCACTATTTCAAAGCTTGCAAGTTGTGTTGTTTTTTTTTTAATTTCTTTCATGTAATTGGCAAGAGTCCATGAGCTAGTGACATATGGGATATATAATCCTACCAGGAGGGCAAAGTTTCCCAAACCTCAAAATGCCTATAAATACATCCCTCACCACACCCACAATTCAGTTTTACAAACTTTGCCTCCTATGGAGGTGGTGAAGTAAGTTTGTGCTTAATTTCTATAATTTCTTCTATGATAAGCGCTTCTAAGCATTTTGAACCCCAATTCCTCTCAGAGTACAGTTTTTGTCAGAGGGATGTGAAGGGAGTATCGCCTATTGATTTTATGGTTTTCCTTGTGGGAAAAATCTTTTCAAAGGTTCTCTTTTATCGGTCGCAGGGATTTATCTCCTACCTCCCTTTTCAGATCGACGATATATATACTCTTATATACCATTACTTCTGCTGATACTTTTTCAGTATTGGTTTGGCTATCTGCTATATGTGGATGGGTGTCTTTTGGTAAGTATGTTTTTCTTATTTAAGACACTCTCAGCTATGGTTTGGCGCTTTATGTATTAATATAAAGTTTTAAATTATATGTATTTTACTTATATTTGCCATGAGTCAGGTATATTTCCTTTTGCAGACTATCAGTTTCAGTTTGGGAAGCATGTTTTGGAAGTTATTTGTCTTACCTGGGGTATAGTCCTTTTCTCTTGTTAAGTGTATCCAGTCCACGGATCATCCATTACTTATGGAATATATTCTCCTTCCCAACAGGAAGCTGCAAGAGTCCACCCACAGCAAAGCTGCTATATAGCTCCTCCCCTAACTGCCATATTCAGTCATTCTCTTGCAAGCCTCAACATAGATAGGAGGTCGTGAGAGTCTGTGGTGCTTTCTACTTAGTTTATTCTTCAATCAAAAGTTTGTTATTTTTAAATGGCACCGGAGTGTGCTGTTTATCTCAGGCAGTATTTGGAAGAAGAATCTGCCTGCGTTTTTCTATGATCTTAGCAGACGTAACTAAGATCCATTTGCTGTTCTCACACATTCTGAGGAGTGAGGTACTTCAGAGGGGGAATGGCGTGCAGGTTTTCCTGCAGATAAGGTATGTGCAGTAAAATATTTTTCTAGGAATGGAATTGACTAAGAAAATACTGCTGATACCGAAGTAATGTAAGTAAAGCCTTAAATGCAGCGATAGCGACTGGTATCAGGCTTATTAATAGAGATACATACTCTTGTAAAAATGTGTTTTAAAACGTTTGCTGGCATGTTTAATCGTTTTTTAACATATGTTTGGTGATAAAACTTATTGGGGCCTAAGTTTTTTTCCACATGGCTGGCTTAAATTTTGCATAGAAACAGTTAACTGAAGCTTCCCACTGTTGGCTGTGGCAGTTTGTTGTGTCTGTTTTTAAAAACGTCTATGTCTTTTTTTTTTTTTTTTTTTTTTTTATCTGTTTTTTGCATTAAGGGGTTAATCATCCATTTGCAAGTGGGTGCAATGCTCTGTTACCTTATTACATGTACTGTAAAAATTTCGTTTGTTTTACTGCCTTTTTTTCACTGTTTTTCAAATTTTGACAAAATTTGTTTCTCTTAAAGGCACAGTAACGTTTTATATATTTGCTTGTTAACTTGATTTAAAGTGTTTTCCAAGCTTACTAGTCTCATTATTAGTCTGTTCTAACATGTCTGACATAGAGGAAGCTCTGTGTTCATTATGTTTTAAAGCCATGGTGGAACCCCATCTTAGAATGTGTACCAGATGTACTGATTTCATGTTAAACAATAAAGATCATTTTTTGTCTTTAAAAACATTATCACCAGAGGATTCTGTCGTGGGGGTAGTTATGCCGACTAACTCTCCCCACGTGTCAGACCTTTTGACTCCCGCTTTAGGGACTCACGCTCAAATGGCGCCAAGTACATCAAGGGCACCCATAGCGTTTCTTTTACCAGGGGATTCTGTCGAGGGGAAAGTTATGCCGACTAACTCTCCCCACGTGTCAGACCCTTCGACTCCCGCTTCAGGGACTCACGCTCAAATGGCGCCAAGTACATCAAGGGCGCCCATAGCGTTTATTTTACAAGACATGGCAAAGGTGGTGAATAATATTCTGGCAGCAGTATTAGTCAGACTACCTGAAATTAAAGGAAAGCAGTTAGCTCTGGGGGTAGATACAGAGCATACAGACGCTTTAAGAACCATGTATGATACTACCTCACAATATGCTTAGTCTGTGGGTGATTTTTTTTTGACTCAGGGAAGATGATTTAACCTGATTCTGATATTTCTACATTTAAAATTTATGCTTGAGAACCTCCACTTGTTGCTCAGGGAGGCTTCCAGAGAAATTGTGTAGACTGGATAAATAATATGCAGTGCCGGTGTGTACTGATGTTTTTCCAATACCTAAAGAAGTTTACTAAAATTTTTTTAATAAGCAATGGGATAGACCAGGTGTGCCGTTCTCTTCCCCTCCTATTTTTTAGAAGAATGTTTTCTAATAGTTACCACCACACAGGACTTCTGGCAGACAGTTCCTAAGGTGGAGAGAAGAGTTTCTACTCTAGCTAAGCGTACCACTACCTCTGACGAGGACAGTTGTGCTTTTTAGATCCAATGGATAAAAAATATTTATTCAACAGGGTTTTATCCTGCAGCCCCTTGCATACATTGCTTCTGTCACTACTGCTGCGGCGTTCTGGGTTGAGTCTCTTGATGAGGCTTTACAGTTAAGCGACTCCATTGGATGAATATATTTGACAAGCTTATGCTAGCCAATTCCTTTGTTTTCTGATGCCTTGTTCATTTGACTAGACTAACGGCTAAGAATTCTGTTTTTTACTATACTGGCGCGCAGAGCGCTATGGCTTATATCATGGTCAGCTGTCGTGACTTTAATAAATAAGCTACTTAACTTCCCTTCAAGGGGCAGACCCTATTCGGGCCTGGTTTGAAGGAGATTATTGCTTATATCACTGGAGGAAAAGGTCATGCCCTTCCTCAGGATAGGTCTAAATCAAGGGCAAAAAAAAAAAAAAAAAAAAAAAGTCTAATTTTCGTACCTTTTAAAAACTTCAGGGCAGGTGTGGCATCCTCTTCCTCTAAGGCAAAATAAGAGGGAATTTTTGCTCAGTCCAAGGCGGTCTGGAGACAATCGGACCTGGAACAAAGATAAGCAGGCCAAGGAGCCTGCTGCTGCCTCTAAGGCAGCATGAAGGAACGGACCCCTATCCGGTAACGGATCCTATAGGGGGCAGACTTTCATTCTTTGCCCAGGCGTGGGCAAGAGATGCCCAGGATCCCTAGGCATTGGAATTTATATCCCAGAGATATCTTCTGGATTTCAAAGATTCCCCCCCCAAAAAAGGGGAGATTTCGCCTTTCACAATTATCTGCAAACCAGATAAAGAAGGAGGCATTCTTACATTGTGTACGAGATCCATCCAGTTCCAAGAGAGGAACAGGGACAGAGTTTTTACTCAAATCTGTTTGTGGTTCCCAAGGAGAGGGAACCTTCAGACCTATTTTGGATCTAAAGATCTTAAACAAATTCCTCAGAATTCCGTCATTTAAGATGGAAACTATTCGTACCATCTTAACTATGATCCAGGAGAGTCAATAGAGGACTACAATGGATTTGAAGGATGCTTATCCTCACATTGTGATGCATAAAGATCACCATCGTTTTTCAGGTTTGCCTTTCTAGACAGGCATTACCAGTTTGTAGCTCTTTCCTTTGGGATATCTACAGCCCCAAGAATCTTTATGGAGGTTCTGGGGTCGCTTTGGCGGTCCTTAGACCGCGGGGCATAGAAGTGGCCCCTTATTTAGACGACATCCTGATACAGGCGTCAAACATCCAAATTGCCCAGTCTCATACGGACGTAGTACTGGCATTTCTGAGATCACATGGGTGGAAAGTGAACAAGGAAAGAGTTCTCTATCCCCAATCTCAAGGGTTTCCCTCCTAGGGACTCTGATAGATTCTGTAGAAATGAAAATTTACCTGACGGAGTCCAGGTTGTCAAAGTTTCTAAATTTCTGCCGTGTTTTTTCATCCCATCCGCGCCCTTCGGTGGCTCAGTACATGAATGAAATCGGCTTAATGGTAGCGGCAAGGGACATAGTACCGTTTGCACGTCTACATTTCAGACCGCTGCAACTATGCATGCTCAGTCAGAGGAACGGGGATTACACAGATTTGTCCCCCTGTTAAACCTGGACCAAGAGACCAGAGATTCTCTTCTCTGGTGACTATGTCGGGTCCATCTGTCCAAGGGTATGACCTTCCGCAGGTCAGATGGGACAATTGTTACAATAGATGCCAGCCTTTTAGGTTGGGATGCAGTCTGGAACTCCCTGAAGGCTCAGGGATAGTGGACTTAAGAGGAGACCCTCCTTCTAATAAATATTCTGGAACTGGGAGTGATATTCCATGCTCTTCAGACTTGGCCTCAGTTAGCAACTCTGAGGTACATCATACTCAGTCGGAAAATATACACGACTGTGGCTTACATCAGCCATCAAGGGGGAACAGAAGTTCCCTAGCGATGTTAGAAGTCTTACAATAATTCACTGGACAGAGACTCACTCTTGTCTATCAGCTATCCATATCCCAGGTGTTGAGAACTGGGAGGTGGATTTTCTAAGTCGTCAGACTTTTCTTCCGGGGGAGTGGGATTTCCTCCGGAGGTCAAGACCAAGCAGGAGAGGGCTTTGGTGTTTTTGACAGCGCCTGCGTAGCCACGCAGGACCTGGTATGCAGATCTGGTGGACATGTCATCCTTTCCATCACGGTCTCTGCTTCTGAGACAGGTCCCTCTACCTCAGGGTCCTTTCAACCATCTAAATAGAATCAATCTGAGATGGACTGCCTGGAGACTGAACGCTTGATGTTATCAAAGCATGGCTTCTCCGAGTCAGTCATTGATACCTTAATACAGACATGAAAGCCTGTCTCTAGGAAAATTGAACATAGATATGGTGTAAATATCTGATTGTTATGAATCCAAGGGTTACTCATGGAGTAAAGTCTGGATTCCCAGGATATTATCTTTTCTCCAAGATGTTTTTGAGAAAAGGGTTGTCGGCTAATTCCTTAAAAGGGGACAGATTTTTACTCTGTCTATTTTTTTGCACAAGCGTCTGGCAGGTATTCTAGACGTTCAGGCATTTGGTCAGGCTTTGGTTAGATCCAAGCCTGTGTTTAAAACTGTTGCTCCGCCATGGAGCTTAAACCTGATTCTTAAGGTTCTTCAAGAAGTTCCGTTTGAACCTTTTTTGTTCCATAGATATCAATCTTAATCTTGGAAAGTTCCTTTTGGGTAGCTAATTCCTCGACTCGTAGAGTCTCCAAGTTATCTGTGTTACAATGTGATTCTCCTTATCTGGTCCTTCGTACGGATAAGGTAGTCCTGCGTACCAACCTGGGTTTTTTCCTAAGGTGGTATCTAACAAGTACATCACTCAAGAGATAGTTGTTCCATGCTTGTATCCTAATCCTTCCTCAAAGAAGGAACGTCTATTACACAATATTGGACGTGGTTTGTGCTTTAAAGTTTTACTTACAAGCTACTACAGTTTTCATCAAACGTTCACCTTGTTTGTTGTCTATTCTGGACAGAGGAGAGGTCAAAAGACTTCAGCAGCCTCTCTGTCTTTTTGGTTAAAAAGCATAATTATTTAGCTTATGAGACTGCTGGACAGCAGCCTCCTGAAGGGATTACAGCTCATTCTACTAGAGCTGTGGTTTTCACTTGGGCCTTTTTTAAATGTGGCTTCTGTTGAACAGATTTACAAGACGGAGTCTTGGTCTGCGCTTCATACTTTTCAAATTTAACAAATTTGATACCTTGCTTCTTCGGAGGCTATTTTTGGGAGAAAGGGTTTTTTACAGGCAGTGGTAACTTCCGTTTAAGTACCTGCCTTGTCCCTCCCATCATCCGTGTACTTTAGCTTTGGTATTGGTATTCCATAAGTAATGGATGATCCGTGGACTGGATACACTTAACAAGAGAAAACATAATTTATGCTTACCTGATAAATTTATTTCTCTTGTAGTGTATCCAGTCCACGGCCCGCCCTGTCACTTTAAGGCAGGTAATTTTTTCATTTGAACTACAGTCACCACTGCACCCTATGGTTTTTCCTTTCTCTGCATGTTTTCGGTCGAATGACTGAATATGGCAGTTAGGGGAGGAGCTATATAGCAGCTTTGCTGTGGGTGGACTCTTGCAGCTTCCTGTTGGGAAGGAGAATATATTCCATAAGTAATGGATGATCCGTGGACTGGATACACTACAAGAGAAATAAATTTATCAGGTAAGCATAAATTATGTTTTTTCAAATTGACTGTTTTTTATTTTAATTTTGCGGCCAAAATTAGGCCTGTGAGGGTGCAAAATGCTTTTATTTATTGCGTCATTCTTGGTGCGAGAATTTTTTTGGCGTGAAGGTACGTCTTTGATGACGCAAGTTCGTCATTTCTGGCATCTTAATTGACGCCAGGGTTCCTTGAACAAGGTTGTGGCTGTGATGACGCAAGTTGCGTCATTTCCGGATATTGTTGGCACCAAAAAAAAATTAAACTTTGTGCATCATTCTTGGCGCCAAAAAATATATGCTCAGAGGGCTACGCTGTTTACAGTTTTTTACCTTTCCTGAAACTTCTATATAAGGAAATTGTCAATTTTGCTTTAATGTTTTCTTTTACATTTTGCCAGATGTCTCAATCTGATCCTGTCTCAGAAGAAATTGTTGGAACCCTGCTGCCTGATCACAGTTCTTCCAAAGCTAAGTGTATCTGTTGTAAGTTAGCTGAGATTATATCTCCAGCTGTAGTATGTAACAGTTGTCATGATAAACTTTTGCACGCAGAAAACATACTAGTACAGTTTCTGTTGTTCCTTCAACATCTAATGTACATGATAGCCCTGTTGATATGAAAAATTATATTGCTGATGCAATACAGAAGAATTACAACAACCTATCTCAAAAATACACAGTTGAAATTTCCACAGAGTCCAATAATTGTAACAACTAAAATATTGCTGTTTGATCAAACGCGTTTCACCTCACATTTTACTAACTGTTTGTTATGCCACCAAAAAAAACCCCAACATACTCAATGTTATACTGTGGATAAAAAAATCTTAACCCCTTAATGACGCATGTCGTACAGGGTACGTCTCACACAAGCTGGTCTTTAAAGACCAGAGACGTACCCTGTACGTCGTTAAGGGTTTCAAGCGGCTGGAAGTGATCCTTTTTACTAACTGTTTGTTATTTTACTAACTGTTTGTTATGCCACCAAAAAAACCCAACATACTCAATGCTATACTGTGGATAAAAAAATCTTAACCCCTTAATGACGCATGTCGTACAGGGTACGTCTCACACAAGCTGGTCTTTAAAGACCAGAGACGTACCCTGTACGTCGTTAAGGGTTTCAAGCGGCTGAAAGTGATCCTGATCGCTTCCAGCCGCTTTCAAGGTATTGCAGTGATGCCTCGATATTGAGGCATCACTGCAATACCTTTTTAGGCACACCTATGCAGAGAGAGCCACTATGTGGCCCTCTCTGCATCAGCTAGTGATGGTGCCGATCGTTGGTGGGTGGGAGCTATTGAAGGGGAGGTGGGTGGGCGGCCCATCACTTGGTAACTTCCTTCCGGCTGTCCTCTATGCCGGGTGTGTGCGGGAGCTCGCTCTGGAGGTGAGGGGCGGGTGCGCGCGCACCCGCAATCTAATGCAGTTGGAACTTGTTGCTGGGGATTTTGTTTTCGCTGAGAGAGGGTGGTGGGTGCAGAGGAGGGGTGATCTGGGAATGATCTGGGAGGGGGAGGGTGTAGGGTATAGAGGGGGGGGGGCAGCTACACTACAGAAAAAGTTAGGTTTATAAAATAAAAATAAAGTTATTTTGCAAAGTGGGTACTGGCAGACAGCTGCCAGTACCCAAAATGGTGGCTAATAGTTAGTGGGGGGAGGGTTAGAGAGCTCCTTGGGGGGGATCAGGCAGGTTGGGGGCTAAGGGGGGATCCTATACAGCAGAATATGTTTTTTTTGTTTTTTTTAAATAATGAAAAAAAAATGAAATAAAACTTTTATTTTAGTACTGGCAGACTTTCTGCCAGTACTTAAAATGGCGGGGACAATTGTGGGGTGGGGGAGGGAAGAGAGCTGTTTGGGAGGGATCAGGGGGTGGGATGTGTCAGGTGGGAGACTGATTTCTACACTAAAGCTAAAATTAACCCTTCAAGCTCCCTACAAGCAACCTAATTAACCCCGTCACTGCTGGGCATAATACAAGTTTGGTGCGCAGCGGCATTTAGCAGCCTTCTAATTACCAAAAAGCAATGCCAAAGCCATATATGTCTGCTATTTATGAACAAAGGGGATCCCAGAGAAGCATTTACAACCATTTGTGCCATAATTGCATAAGCTGTTTGTAAATAATTTCAGTGAGAAACCCAAAGTTAGTGAAAAAGTGAACTTTTTTTTTTATTTGATCGCATTTGGCGGTGAAATGGTGGCATGAAATATATCAAAATTGGCCTAGATCAATACTTTGGGTTGTCTACTACACTACACTAAAGCTAAAATTAACCCTACAAGCAACCCCTTCACTGCTGGGCCTAATACAAATGTGGTGCACAGCGGCATTTAGCAGCCTTCTAATTACCAAGAAGCAACGCCAAAGCCATATATGTCTGCTATTTCTGAACAAAGGGGATCCCAGAGAAGCATTTACAACCATTTGTGCCATAATTGCACAAGTTGTTTGTAAATAATTTCAGTGAGAAACCTAATATCTGTGAAAAAGTTTTTGAAAAAGTGAACGATTTTTTTTTATTTGATCGCATTTGACGGTGAAATGGTGGCATGAAATATACCAAAATAGGCCTAGATCAATACTTTGGGATGTCTACTAAAAAAAATATATACATGTCAAGGGATATTCAGGGATTCCAGACAGATATCAGTGTTCCAATGTAACTATCGCTAATTTTGAAAAAATAATTATTTGGAAATAGCGAAGTGCTACTTATACTTATTGCCCTATAACTTGCATAAAAAGCAAATAACATGTAAACATTGGGTATTTCTAAACTCAGGACAAAATTTAGAAACTATTTAGCATGGGTGTTGTTTGGAGGTTGTAGATGTGCAACAGATTTTGGGGTTCAAAGTTAGAAAAAGTGTGTTTTTTTGCATTTTTTCCTCATATTTTATAATTTTTTTTATGGTAAATTATAAGATATGATGAAAATAATGGTATCTTTAGAAAGTCCATTTAATGGCGAGAAAAACGGTATATAATATGTGTGGGTACAGTAAATGAGTAAGAGGAAAATTGCAGCTAAACACAAACACCGCAGAAATGTAAAAATAGCCCTGGTCCTTAAGGGAAAGAAATTGAAAAATGGCCTTGTCCTTAAGGGGTTAATGACCTACTGTATGTCCAAATGTGAAATCACACTTACAAGAGCTACAATTAGCTTGAGTAAAATCGCATGAAAGGTATTCTGCCCTAATGTAATTCCCTCCACCAACACTCGATATGTAGTAACAAGCTTTCATTATGAAATGTATGCCAAAATAAAAGAATAATGCTAGCTAAGGCATTTTTCATTTAAAGCATGTTGTACAAATAAGGTATATGTTATATGTTTTCATTAACCTAGTCTATTTTGGGTCACTGGCTCACTAAGTGAAATAATAAAAGGTATTCTCTTTAAAGAGACATTAAATTTAGTAGTATCACAAGGCACTTTGGAATTCACCATACTGTATTAAAAAAAGAACAGGCTGCTTTGGCCTTTTAAAGTCCACATTTGCCCAGTGCTGATCTAGTAATATGACAGCCATTGATAGGCATGTGCATACTATGCACTAGCTGTCAATCAAACTAGTGCACAAGAACATTCCAATCTAATTTTTTGGGGGTAAATTTGCTTTAACTAACCATAAAATTGAGCAGATTATGTAAAAATACAACTTACTTGATTTCTTGAAAAATTAGTACTTAGAAATTTTCAGTGTAGGCCCTGCAGCCAGTGTGATAAGAGCAGAGAATTCTGTTAGTTCTGTGCATGAGCAAATCTGACTCCCTGTAATCTAATCTATTATCTAGCCTAGAAGTTTTATGACATCAGGCTAAGATAAAACTTCCTGCAAAGGTCTCCTCCTTCTTGTAGGGCTCTTATAGGAAGTAAAAGACACTGCACAAATGTAGTGTAGAAAAGAAATTAAAGGTAAAATCCAGTTAATAGAAATGACTGCAATATGTATTATTCATCTATTTAAAGCAGTGGTCTCAAAGTACCAACCCTGGGGCCATATGCAGCCCTCAAAATAGTTTAATCTGGCCGTCCCTTGTTTAATAGCTAAATTATTAATTTGACCCCATCAATTTTTTAGTGTTCTAAGAGGTGTAGCAAGTTGATCTTCTATATAGGCACTCACAAACTAAATATAAAGACAAGCACGCATTGTCCAGTGTAGACTCCCATTATGCACTGCTTGGATAAATGTCTCTTTTTATTCAGTTCCAGAGGATCTCTTCACTTGGCACTCGCTAAATAAATATAAACTTTGTATGTCTATTGTAGACTACAGCTCCTACCATGCACTACTACGTGGGTAAATGTCACTTCCAGTTTGTAATATATCCAGTTCCAGAGTACTCACTCTGTTCAAGTGGCCCACATGGGAGAAGGACACTTGACCGGTGGCCCCCGGATACAATGAGCTTGATACCCCTGATTTAAAGGGACATGAAACCCAAAAATTGTATTTCATGATTCAGATAGCGAAAACTATTTTAAACAACTTTCTAATTTACTTCTATTATTTACTTTTCTTTGTTCTCTTGGTATCTGCTGTTGAAACGCATATCTAGATAGACTCAGGGGCTGGGAGCTAGCTGCTGATTGGTGGCTGCACAAATATATATCTCTTATTGATCTGTTCTTATTGCTCCCAGTAATTCATTGCTGCTCCTTTAATCAAAGATACCAAGAGAATTAAGCAAAATTGATAATATAAGTAAATTGGAAATTGTATGCTCTGTCTGAATAAGGAAATACAATTTTTGGGTTTCATGACATTGAACCCAAATTTCTCTTGTTAAGTGTATTCAGTCCACGGATCATCCATTACTTATGGAATATATTCTCTTCCCAACAGGAAATTGCAAGAGGATCACCCAAGCAGAGCTGCTACATAGCTCCTCCCCTCACATGTCATATTCAGTCATTCTCTTGCAACTTAAAAGATAGGACGTTGTGAGAGGTCTGTGGTGTTTTTATACTTAAAACGATTTTACTGGCATGTTTAATCGTTTTGTGAGGTAAATTGGTGATAAAACTTGTTGGGGCATAACATTTTTCCACATGGCTGACAATATTTCTGCATAGAAACAGTTAACTGAAACTCCCAATATTGTAATATTGAGTAGGAGGGGCCTATTTTAGCGCTCTTTTGACGCAGTAAAAAATTCAGGCTCTGTCTTCCTGCTTCCTTCTGCTTGACCCGGGTCGTCTCCAGACAGCTTAAGGGACTTCAAAAGTCATTTTGAGGGAGGTAATCAGTCACAGCAGACCTGTCACAGTGGTTTTTTGACTGTATTAAAAAACGTTTTTTTGCTTATAAAAACCGTTTGGGGTTTAAGGGGTTAATCATCCATTTGCAAGTGGGTGCAATGCTCTGCTAACTTAATACATTTACTGTGAAAATTTGTTTGCTATAACTGATTTGGTTCATTGTTATTTCAACTGTGACAGTTTTCTGTGCTTCTTAAAGGCACAGTAGCGTTTTTCTTTATTACTTGTAAAATTATTTACAGTGTTTTCCAAGTCTGCTAGTCTTATTGCTAGTCTGTTTAAACATGTCTGACACAGATGAATCTGTTTGTTCACTATGTTTAAAGGCCACTGTGGAGCCCCAAAGAAACATGTGTACTAAATGTATTGATTTCACTTTAAATAATAAAGGTCAGTCTTTATCTATAAAGGAATTATCACCAGACAACGAGGGGGAAGTTATGCCGACTAACTCTCCTCACGTGTCAGTACCTTCGCCTCCCGCTCAGGAGGCGCGTGATATTGTGGCGCCAAGTGCATCAGGGACGGCCATACAAATCACCTTACAAGACATGGCTAATATTATGAATAATACCCTGACAGAAGTATTATCTAAATTGCCAGAATTAAGAGGCAAGCGCAATTGCTCTAGGGTAAGAATAGAGCGCGCTGGTGCTACAAGAGCCAAGTCCGATACTGCGTCACAGTTTGCAGAACATGAGGACGGAGAGCTTCATTCTGTAGGTGACGGATCTGATCCAGGGAAACCGGATTCAGAGATCTCTAATTTTAAATTTAAGCTTGAGAACCTCCGTGTATTGCTAGGGGAGGTTTTAGCGGCTCTGAATGACTGTAACACAGTTGCGATTCCAGAGAAATTATGTAGGCTGGATAGATACTATGCAGTACCGGTGTGTACCGACGTTTTTCCTATACCTAAAAGGCTTACAGAAATTATTAGCAAGGAGTGGGATAGACCTGGTGTGCCCTTTTCCCCACCTCCTATATTTAGAAAAATGTTTCCAATAGACGCCACTACACGGGACTTATGGCAGACGGTCCCTAAGGTGGAGGGAGCAGTTTCTACTTTAGCTAAGCGTACCACTATCCCGGTGGAAGATAGTTGTGCTTTTTCGGATCCAATGGATAAAAAATTGGAGGGTTACCTTAAGAAAATGTTTGTTCAACAAGGTTTTATCTTACAGCCCCTTGCATGCATTGCGCCTGTCACTGCTGCTGCTGCATTTTGGTTTGAGTCTCTAGAAGAGGCCATTCACTCAGCTCCATTGGATGAAATTATGGACAAGCTTAAAGCACTTAAGCTAGCTAATGCATTTGTTTTTGATGCCATTGTACATCTAACTAAACTAACGGCTAAGAATTCCGGTTTTGCCATTCAAGCGCGCAGAGCGTTATGGCTTAAATCCTGGTCAGCTGATGTGACTTCTAAATCTAAATTACTTAATATTCCTTTCAAGGGGCAAACCTTATTCGGGCCCGGTTTGAAAGAAATTATCGCTGACATTACGGGCGGTAAGGGTCATACCCTTCCTCAGGACAAGGCCAAATCAAAGGCCAAACAGTCTAATTTTCGTGCCTTTCGAAACTTCAAGGCAGGAGCAACATCAACTTCCTCCGCCCCAAAACAGGAAGGAACCGTTGCTCGTTACAGACAGGCCTGGAAAACTAACCAGTCCTGGAACAAGGGCAAGCAGGCCAGAAAACCTGCTACTGCCCCTAAGACAGCATGAAGGGATGGCCCCCTATCCGGAAACGGATCTAGTGGGGGGCAGACTTTCTCTCTTCGCCCAGGCGTGGGCAAGAGATGTCCAGGATCCCTGGGCGTTGGAGATCATATCTCAGGGATATCTTCTGGACTTCAAGGCTTCTCCTCCTCTAGGGAGATTTCATCTTTCAAGGTTATCAGAAAACCAAATAAAGAAAGAGGCATTCCTATGTTGCGTACAAGACCTCCTAGTAATGGGAGTGATCCACCCAGTTCCGCGGACGGAACAAGGACAGGGATTTTATTCAAATCTGTTTGTGGTTCCCAAGAAAGAGGGTACCTTCAGGCCAATTTTGGACCTAAAGATTTTAAACAAATTCCTAAGAGTTCCATCATTCAAAATGGAAACTATTCGGACTATCCTACCCATGATCCAAGAGGGTCAGTACATGACCACGGTGGATTTAAAGGATGCCTACCTTCACATACCGATTCACAAAGATCATCATCGGTTCCTAAGATTTGCCTTCCTAGACAGGCATTGCCAGTTTGTAGCTCTTCCCTTCGGGTTGGCTACGGCCCCGAGAATCTTTACAAAGGTGCTGGGCTCTCTTCTGGCGGTTCTAAGACCGCGAGGCATAGCGGTGGCTCCGTATCTAGACGACATCCTGATACAGGCGACAAGCTTGCAAATTGCCAAGTCTCATACAGAGATAGTTCTGGCATTTCTAAGGTCGCTTGGGTGGAAGGTGAACGTGGATGGAAAAGAGTTCTCTATCACCACTCACAAGCGTCTCCTTCCTAGGGACTCTGATAGATTCTGTAAAAATGAAAATTTACCTGACGGAGGCCAGGTTATCAAAACTCTTAAATGCTTGCCGGGTCCTTCATTCCATTCCACGCCCGTCAGTGGCTCAGTGCATGGAAGTAATCGGCTTAATGGTAGCGGCAATGGACATAGTGCCATTTGCGCGCCTGCATCTCAGACCGCTGCAATTATGCATGCTAAGTCAGTGGAATGGGGATTACTCAGATTTGTCCCCTCTACTAAATCTGGATCAAGAGACCAGAGATTCTCTTCTCTGGTGGTTATCTCGGGTCCATCTGTCCAGGGGCATGACCTTTCGCAGGCCAGATTGGACGATTGTAACAACAGATGCCAGCCTCCTAGGCTGGGGCGCAGTCTGGAATTCCCTGAAGGCTCAGGGATCCTGGACTCAGGAGGAGAAACTCCTCCCAATAAATATTCTGGAGCTAAGGGCAATATTCAACGCTCTTCTAGCTTGGCCTCAGCTAGCAACACTGAGGTTCATCAGATTTCAGTCGGACAACATCACGACTGTGGCTTATATCAACCATCAAGGGGGAACCAGGAGCTCCCTAGCGATGTTGGAAGTCTCAAAGATAATTCGCTGGGCAGAGTCTCATTCTTGCCACTTGTCAGCGATCCACATCCCAGGAGTGGAGAACTGGGAGGCGGACTTTCTAAGTCGTCAGACTTTTCATCCGGGGGAGTGGGAACTCCATCCGGAGGTATTTGCTCAACTGGTCCATCGTTGGGGCAAACCAGAACTGGATCTCATGGCGTCTCGCCAGAACGCCAAACTTCCTCTTTACGGTTCCAGGTCCAGGGACCCGGGAGCGAAGCTGATAGATGCTCTAGCAGCTCCTTGGTTTTTCAACATGGCTTATGTGTTTCCACCGTTTCCTCTGCTCCCTCGACTGATTGCCAAGATCAAACAGGAGAGAGCATCGGTGATTCTGATAGCGCCTGCGTGGCCACGCAGGACCTGGTATGCAGACCTAGTGGTCATGTCGTCCTGTCCTCCATGGACTCTACCTTTGAGGAAAGACCTTCTAATACAAGGTCCCTTCAATCATCCAAATCTAATTTCTCTGAGGCTGACTGCGTGGAGATTGAACGCTTGATCCTATCAAAGCGTGGCTTCTCCGAGTCAGTTATTGATACTTTGATACAGGCACGAAAGCCTGTTACCAGAAAAATCTACCATAAGATATGGCGTAAATACCTGTATTGGTGCCAATCCAAGAGTTACTCGTGGAGTAAGGTTAGGATTCCGAGGATATTGTCTTTTCTCCAAGAGGGCTTGGAAAAAGGCTTATCAGCTAGTTCTTTAAAGGGACAGATTTCTGCTCTGTCTATTCTTTTGCACAAGCGTCTGGCAGAAGTTCCAGACGTCCAGGCCTTTTGTCAAGCTTTAGCTAGGATTAAGCCTGTATTTAAAGCTGTTGCTCCTCCGTGGAGCTTAAACTTGGTTCTTAAAGTTCTTCAAGGAGTTCCGTTCATTCCGTTGATATTAAACTTTTATCTTGGAAAGTTCTATTTTTGATGGCTATTTCCTCGGCTCGAAGAGTCTCGTAATTGTCTGCCTTACACTGTGATTCTCCTTATCTGATTTTCCATTCAGACAAGGTAGTTCTGCGTACTAAACCTGGGTTTTTACCTAAGGTAGTCTCTAACAGGAATATCAATCAGGAGATTGTTGTTCCGTCATTATGTCCTAATCCTTCTTCAAGGAAGGAACGACTTTTGCATAGTCTGGACGTAGTCCGTGCCCTGAAATTCTATTTACAGGCAACTAAAGATTTTCGTCAAACTTCTTCCCTGTTGGTCGTTTACTCTGGACAGAGGAGAGGTCAAAAAGCTTCGGCAACCTCTCTCTCCTTTTGGCTTCGTAGCATAATACGTTTAGCCTATGAGACTGCTGGACAGCAGCCCCCTGAAAGAATTACAGCTCATTCCACTAGAGCTGTGGCTTCCACCTGGGCCTTTAAGAATGAGGCCTCTGTTGAACAGATTTGCAAGGCTGCGACTTGGTCTTCTCTTCACACTTTTTCAAAATTTTACAAATTTGACACTTTTGCTTCTTCGGAGGCTGTTTTTGGGAGAAAGGTTCTACAGGCAGTGGTTCCTTCCATTTAAGTTCCTGCCTTGTCCCTCCCATCATCCGTGTACTTAGCTTTGGTATTGGTATCCCATAAGTAATGGATGATCCGTGGACTGAATACACTTAACAAGAGAAAACATAATTTATGCTTACCTGATAAATTTATTTCTCTTGTAGTGTATTCAGTCCACGGCCCGCCCTGTCTTTTTAAGGCAGATCTAAATTTTAATTAATACTTCAGTCACCACTGCACCCTATGGTTCCTCCTTTCTCGTCTTGTTTTGGTCGAATGACTGAATATGACATGTGAGGGGAGGAGCTATGTAGCAGCTCTGCTTGGGTGATCCTCTTGCAATTTCCTGTTGGGAAGAGAATATATTCCATAAGTAATGGATGATCCGTGGACTGAATACACTACAAGAGAAATAAATTTATCAGGTAAGCATAAATTATGTTTTTTTCTTTCGTGATTCAGACAGAGCATGCAATTTTAATCAACTTTCTAATTTACTCCTATTATCAATTTTTCTTTGTTCTCTTGCTATCTTTATTTGAAAAAGAAGGCATCTAAGGAGCCAGCCAATTTTTCGTTAAGCACCCTAGACAGCACTTGTTTATTGGTGGGTGAATTTATCCACCAATCAGCAAGAAAAACCCAGGTTGTTAACAAAAAATGGGCATCTAAACTTACATTCTTGCTTTTCAAATAAAGATACCAAGAGAATGAAGAAAATTTGATAATAGGAGTAAATTAGAAAGTTGCTTAAAATTTAATGCTCTATCTAAATCTCACAAAAGAAAAAATTTGGGTTCAGTGTCCCTTGAAGTATAAGCAACTGCTTAGTACTTTTTTTTTTTAATACAACAATACAATGAAACTGCCTGTTTAACATCCCTTTAACAGAAAACACACCTTTATGTTTTTAGAGCGGTGGACTTTGTGGAGAACTGTTATTCTTTAGAAGCCTGCAGGTGCAAGCTGAAAAATCTGGCCTGCCTGAAATGGTAAGTGAAAGTTATTAGATGTTATAGGTTTGTCGTAATAGCAAATTAAAGGACCATGAAACTTGACATTTCAACAACGCATAAAATGTTTCATTATTGCAAGTGAAACATTATTGCAATATACATTAATTATTTATTTTGCAGCCTTTTGCTGTAAATTACATCTAAAAATTGTGCTTGTTAGACTTCCTCCCAGGGAGGCTTGGGTTAATACTTTTAGGCAATTTTAGTGAGCTTTTGTTTAACCTCCCTCCCTCCCTAAGATTCTATTGTGTCACATGCTTTTAAAAGGGGGATTATCAGTTTTAATATATAGATAGATAGATAATTTGTTTATATGCGTATATATGTTGGAAAAATGTTGCCAATAGACTTGCGCGACACAAGGTTGCCACAAACTTTCAATTTCTAAAAAAAAAAAAAAACAGTTTGTGAAGTGCAATAAAGCAAAGCATAATAAAACGAGGTAGGCCTTTGTCAGGGTATTTTTTTCACAATGGAGTAGAGATAAATGCACATTGATGACTTATGGTACAAAAAAATTGTGCATGCTGTGAACCTTAGCTGCTAATTATTACCCAGAATTCCTTGCTCCACTTTTTTGGATTGATGTGGAAAAAAATAGGTCCTCCAATTTGTTTGGATGTGCAAGTCTTTTAAATGATTATTATTTGGTATACTTTTTAATTCAACTTTGTTTTTCTAATAAGCACTTGAAACTACATGATATGAAACTCTAGTTTCCAGTCTTTTTTTTTCAATAATCTATTTCTGCAGTATTAGTTACTAACAAACATATGTTTTATGCATAGCTGAGCATGATGTCTGCCATTTAAACATTTCAAGTGTGCATTTACTCCACTGTCTTTAAAACTAAATTATTTACCCATCTTAACTATTTTTTGCAAGCTGGTATATTTATTTAGCCATTTGGAAATAACGATTGCTAAAGATGCTTTCATGGGAGGCATTTCACACTCATTTAAAGGGTCAATAAAAACAAACTTAAATTCCCAATAAAATGCTTATTTAAGCACATAAAAAAAAATTAAAAATCCAATGCACAAATTGAATTTTGGCTGGATACCAGGTGCACATGCTACATAGTGAGTTTCAAATTTAAAGGGCCAGTTTAGACCCAAATACTTATTCTTTATTACTTATTGTTACATACCAGACAAGCATCTTGCATTGAAAAATAAAAAAAAATTGGTGATACCACTTTATACAAGGAACTACCACATGACTCCAATCCAGAGGGTTGATGCCTACGGTGGCCCAGTGTGGAAAGTATATTTGGCCATCCCCATAGTAGATACAGTTCATAGATTGCATCTACATTGCCAATGGACTTCCTTGTTTTATGCTGATCAATAGTGATTCTAAGACTCTGGGAAATTATCTAAGTCAATTAAAACTGCTTCCATAGTGTTATAGTTCACATTTTTTTGCTTTATGATGTTCATAGACTGATTTTTTTTCTCCTGTTAAGTGTGGTCAGTCCACGGGTCATCATTTCTTCTGGGATATTAACTCCTCCCCAACAGGAAGTGCAAGAGGATTCACCCAGCAGAGCTGCTATATAGCTCCTCCCCTCTACGTCACCTCGAGTCATTCTCTTGCACCCAACGAATAGATAGGATGTGTGAGAGGACTGTGGTGATTATACTTAGTTTTATACCTTCAATCAAAAGTTTGTTATTTTATAATAGCACCGGAGTGTGTTATTCCTTCTCTGGTAGAATTTGAAGAAGAATCTACCTGAGTTTTTTCTATGATTTTAGCCGGCGTAGTTAAGATCATATTGCTGTTTCTCGGCCATCTGAGGAGAGGTAAACTTCAGATCAGGGGACAGCGGGCAGATTAATCTGCAAGAGGTATGTAGCAGCTTATTATTTTCTAACAATGGAATTGATGAGAAAATTCTGCCATACCGATATAATGTAAACTCAGCCTTAAATGCAGTAGCAGCAACTGGTATCAGGCTGTCATGTATGTATATTTTACACTTCAGTATTCTGGGGAATGGCACTTCACTGGAATTATACTGTATGCATAAGACTTTAGCCTATTTTGCAGGGACTAGCAACAGGCTTTTCAATAACACTTAATTTATTTATGTTAAACGTTTTTTGCTGGCATGTAAAATCGTTTAATTTTCTGAGGTACTGGGTGAAAAAATGTTTTGGGCACTATTTTTTCCACTTGGCAGTCGTTTTTATTTAATTTATGACAGTTTACTGATCTCTCTCACTGTTGTGTATGAGGGGGAGGGGCCTTTTTTGGCGCTTTTGCTACGCATCAAAAAATTCAGTCAGAAGTTTATTGTCTTCCCTGCATGATCCGGTTCATCTCTACAGAACTCAGGGGTCTTCAAAACTTGTTTTGAGGGAGGTAATCACTCACAGCAGAGCTGTGAGATTGTATTTGACTGTGATAAAAAACGTTTATTTCTGTATTTTTTTTCTGCTATCAGGGTTAGTTATCCTTTGCTAATGGGAGCAATCCTTTGCTAAAAGTGTGTTTTTTACAAAGATTTGATGCTATAACTTTTCAGTTTATCAATTTTCAACTGTCATAACTTTTTCTGTGCTTCTTATAGGCACAGTACGTTTTCATATTATAGTAAATTACTTGAAGAGTATTTCCAAGTTGCTAGTTTATTTGCTAGTCTGTTAAACATGTCTGATTCAGAGGAAGGTATCTGTGCTATATGTGCTAAAGCCAAAGTGGAGCCCAATAGAAATTTATGTACTAACTGTATTGATGCTACTTTAAATAAAAGTCAATCTGTACAAATTGAACATATTTCACCAAACAACGAGGGGAGAGTTATGCCGACTAACTCGCCTCACGTGTCAGTACCTGCATCTCCCGCTCGGGAGGTGCGTGATATTGTAGCGCCGAGTACATCTGGGCGGCCATTACAAATCACATTACAGGATATGGCTACTGTTATGACTGAAGTTTTGGCTAAATTACCAGAACTAAGAGGTAAGCGTGATCACTCTGGGGTGAGAACAGAGTGCGCTGATAATATTAGGGCCATGTCAGACACTGCGTCACAATTTGCAGAACATGAGGACGGAGAGCTTCATTCTGCGGGTGACGGTTCTGATCCAAACAGACTGGATTCAGATATTTCAAATTTTAAATTTAAACTGGAAAACCTCCGTGTATTACTAGGGGAGGTGTTAGCGGCTCTGAATGATTGTAACACAGTTGCAATACCAGAGAAATTGTGTAGGTTGGATAAATATTTTGCGGTACCGTCGAGTACTGACGTTTTTCCTATACCTAAGAGACTTACTGAAATTGTTACTAAGGAGTGGGATAGACCCGGTGTGCCGTTCTCACCCCCTCCAATATTTAGAAAGATGTTTCCAATAGACGCCACCACACGGGACTTATGGCAAACGGTCCCTAAGGTGGAGGGAGCAGTTTCTACTTTAGCTAAGCGTACCACTATCCCGGTAGAGGATAGCTGTGCCTTTTCAGATCCAATGGATAAAAAGTTAGAGGGTTACCTTAAGAAAATGTTTGTTCAACAAGGTTTTATATTGCAACCTCTTGCATGCATTGCGCCTGTCACGGCTGCAGCAGCATTTTGGTTTGAGTCTCTGGAAGAGACACTTGAATCAGCTCCATTAGATGAGATTACACACAAGCTTAAAGCCCTTAAGTTAGCTAACTCATTTATTTCGGATGCCGTAGTACATTTAACTAAACTTACGGCTAAGAATTCCGGATTCGCCATTCAGGCGCGCAGAGCACTGTGGCTAAAATCCTGGTCAGCTGATGTTACTTCTAAATCTAAATTGCTTAATATTCCTTTCAAAGGGCAGACCTTATTCGGGCCCGGGTTGAAAGAAATTATCGCTGACATTACAGGAGGTAAAGGCCATGCCCTGCCTCAAGACAGAGCCAAACCTAAGGCTAGACAGTCTAATTTTCGTTCCTTTCGTAATTTCAAAGCAGGAGCAGCATCAACTTCCTCTGCACCAAAACAGGAAGGAGCTGTTGCTCGCTACAGACAAGGCTGGAGACCTAACCAGTCCTGGAACAAGGGCAAGCAGGCCAGGAAACCTGCTGCTGCCCCTAAGACAGCATGAATCGAGGGCCCCCGATCCGGGAACGGATCTAGTGGGGGGCAGACTTTCTCTCTTCGCCCAGGCTTGGGCAAGAGATGTCCAGGATCCCTGGGCGTTAGAGATCATATCTCAGGGATACCTTCTGGACTTCAAATCCTCTCCCCCAAGAGGGAGATTTCATCTGTCAAGGTTGTCAACAAACCAAATAAAGAAAGAGGCGTTTCTACGCTGCGTACAAGATCTTTTATTAATGGGAGTGATCCATCCGGTTCCGCGGTCGGAACAAGGACAAGGGTTTTACTCAAATCTGTTTGTGGTTCCCAAAAAAGAGGGAACTTTCAGGCCAATCTTGGATTTAAAGATCCTAAACAAATTCCTAAGAGTTCCATCGTTCAAAATGGAAACTATTCGGACAATTTTACCCATGATCCAAAAGGGTCAGTACATGACCACAGTGGATTTAAAGGATGCTTACCTTCACATACCGATTCACAAAGATCATTACCGGTATCTAAGGTTTGCCTTTCTAGACAGGCATTACCAGTTTGTAGCTCTTCCATTCGGATTGGCTACGGCTCCAAGAATCTTCACAAAGGTTCTGGGTGCTCTTCTGGCGGTACTAAGACCGCAAGGAATTTCGGTAGCTCCGTACCTAGACGACATTCTGATACAAGCTTCAAGCTTTCAAACTGCCAAGTCTCATACAGAGTTAGTACTGGCATTTCTAAGGTCGCATGGATGGAAGGTGAACGAAAAGAAGAGTTCTCTCTTTCCACTCACAAGAGTTCCCTTCTTGGGGACTCTTATAGATTCTGTAGAAATGAAGATTTACCTGACAGAAGACAGGTTAACAAAGCTTCAAAATGCATGCCGTGTCCTTCATTCCATTCAACACCCGTCAGTAGCTCAATGCATGGAGGTGATCGGCTTAATGGTAGCGGCAATGGACATAGTACCCTTTGCACGCCTACATCTCAGACCGCTGCAATTGTGCATGCTAAGTCAGTGGAATGGGGATTACTCAGACTTGTCCCCTACTCTGAATCTGGATCAAGAGACCAGAAATTCTCTTCTATGGTGGCTTTCTCGGCCACATCTGTCCAGGGGGATGCCATTCAGCAGGCCGGACTGGACAATTGTAACAACAGACGCCAGCCTACTAGGTTGGGGCGCTGTCTGGAATTCTCTGAAGGCTCAGGGACAATGGAATCAGGAGGAGAGTCTCCTACCAATAAACATTCTGGAATTGAGAGCAGTTCTCAATGCCCTTCTGGCTTGGCCTCAGTTAACAACTCGGGGGTTCATCAGGTTTCAGTCGGACAACATCACGACTGTAGCTTACATCAACCATCAGGGAGGGACAAGAAGCTCCCTAGCAATGATGGAAGTATCAAAGATAATTCGCTGGGCAGAGTCTCACTCTTGCCACCTGTCAGCAATCCACATCCCGGGAGTGGAGAACTGGGAGGCGGATTTCTTAAGTCGTCAGACTTTTCATCCGGGGGAGTGGGAACTTCATCCGGAGGTCTTTGCCCAAATACTTCGACGTTGGGGCAAACCAGAGATAGATCTCATGGCGTCTCGACAGAATGCCAAGCTTCCTCGTTACGGGTCCAGATCCAGGGATCCGGGAGCGGTTCTGATAGATGCTTTGACAGCACCTTGGACCTTCGGGATGGCTTATGTGTTTCCACCCTTCCCGATGCTTCCTCGATTGATTGCCAGAATCAAACAGGAGAGAGCATCAGTGATTCTAATAGCGCCTGCATGGCCACGCAGGACTTGGTATGCAGATCTAGTGGACATGTCATCCTGTCCACCTTGGTCTCTACCTCTGAAACAGGACCTTCTGATCCAGGGTCCCTTCAAACATCAAAATCTAATTTCTCTGAAGCTGACTGCTTGGAAATTGAACGCTTGATTTTATCAAAACGTGGTTTTTCTGAGTCAGTTATTGATACCTTAATACAGGCTAGGAAGCCTGTTACCAGAAAGATTTACCATAAGATATGGCGCAAATACTTATATTGGTGCGAATCCAAGAGTTACTCATGGAGTAAGGTTAGGATTCCGAGGATATTGTCTTTTCTACAAGAAGGTTTAGAAAAGGGTTTATCCGCTAGTTCCTTAAAGGGACAGATTTCAGCTCTGTCCATTCTTTTACACAAACGTCTGTCAGAAGTTCCGGACGTTCAAGCTTTTTGTCAGGCTTTAGCTAGGATCAAGCCTGTGTTTAAAACTGTTGCTCCACCATGGAGTTTGAACTTAGTTCTTAATGTTTTACAGGGTGTTCCGTTTGAACCCCTTCATTCCATTGATATCAAGCTGTTATCTTGGAAAGTTCTATTTTTAATGGCGATTTCCTCGGCTCGAAGAGTCTCTGAGTTATCCGCTTTACATTGTGATTCTCCTTATCTGATTTTTCATTCAGACAAGGTAGTTCTGCGTACTAAACCTGGGTTCCTACCTAAGGTGGTCACTAACAGGAATATCAATCAAGAGATTGTGGTTCCATCTTTGTGTCCTAATCCTTCTTCGAAGAAGGAACGTCTGCTACACAATCTAGATGTAGTCCGTGCCCTGAAATTTTATCTACAGGCAACTAAGGATTTTCGACAAACGTCTTCCCTGTTTGTCGTTTATTCTGGTCAGAGGAGAGGTCAAAAAGCTTCGGCTACCTCTCTCTCTTTTTGGCTTCGTAGCATAATTCGGTTAGCCTATGAGACTGCTGGACAGCAGCCTCCTGAAAGAATTACAGCACATTCTACTAGAGCTGTGGCTTCCACTTGGGCCTTTAAGAATGAGGCTTCTGTTGAACAGATTTGCAAGGCTGCAACTTGGTCTTCTCTTCATACTTTTTCCAAATTTTACAAATTTGATACTTTTGCTTCTTCGGAGGCTGTTTTTGGGAGAAAGGTTCTTCAGGTAGTGGTTCCTTCCGTATAAAGAGCCTGCCTGTCCCTCCCGTCATCTGTGTACTTTAGCTTTGGTATTGGTATCCCAGAAGTAATGATGACCCGTGGACTGACCACACTTAACAGGAGAAAACAAAATTTATGCAGTCCACGGCCCGCCCTGTTTTTTATGGCAGGTAAAAAAAATTTGAATTATACTCCAGTCACCACTACACCCTTTGGCTTCTCCTTTCTCGTTGGTCCTTGGTCGAATGACTGGAGGTGACGTAGAGGGGAGGAGCTATATAGCAGCTCTGCTGGGTGAATCCTCTTGCACTTCCTGTTGGGGAGGAGTTAATATCCCAGAAGAAATGATGACCCGTGGACTGACCACACTACAGGAGAAAGGAATTTATCAGGTAAGCATAAATTTTGTTTTTCTGTCTCTCACAGGTAACAACCTTTCCCACATAGTAAACTACATATATATAGCTGATTAGACTCTCTGGGAATCTTATGTCTGTAACTTACTGTCTTATTGTGTAAGCATTTCTAGTTTTGGATACGTTTTATTTCCTACATATCCTTTGACATCCTAAAAATTTCAAAATTTGAGTTAAAACTTTGTGTTTTCCCTAGCACCCTGAAGCTTGTTTTTTTTGAGTGCCTACCATGCTTGTATCCCCATAATTTTGGTTATGGCCTGCATACTATAGACTAGTAACCTGCATATTATTATATTTAATAATACTCTCACATCAAAAGCAAATATGTGGGTCTGATATAAATGTTGTAACTACCAATATAATGCCCCTGAACCACCCCATCCAGTAGAGAGTTGGTTAGCTATAGACCCATTCCTAGTATGACATGGAAATAAGCAAAATTTTTACCTGCTAGCTTTTTTCTCCAACCCCTGCAGTATCTGAGCACAAACATTCTATTTACATAGATTCAGTTCTAGTAGTCTAGCAGGTCCAATGGCTGCAAGGTAGTTTAGGGTATTCTCCGACTAATGTTCTGTATCTGTCAGATTTTGAAGTCTATAATAATATTATTATTTCTTTCATGTAATTAGCAAGAGTCCATGAGCTAGTGACGTTTGGGATATACATTCCTACCAGGAGGGGCAAAGTTTCCCAAACCTCAAAATGCCTATAAATACACCCCTCACCACACCCACAATTCAGTTTTACAAGCTTTGCCTCCCATGGAGGTGGTGAAGTAAGTTTGTGCTAGATTTCTACGTTGATATGTGCTACGCAGCAGGCTGAAGCACGGTATTCCTCTAAGAGTGCAGTGAATGTCAGAGGGATGTGAAGAGAGTATTGCCTATTTCAATACCATGGTCTTCCTCTAGGGGATCTATTTCATAGGTTCTCTGTTATCGGTCGTAGAGATTTCTTCTCCTACCTCCCTTTTCAGATCGACGATATACTCTTATATACCATTAGCTCTACTGATTATCGTTTCAGTACTGGTTTGGCTATCTACTTTATGTAGATGAGTGTCTTTGGGTAAGTAAGTCTTATCTTTTATTTATGACACTCTCGGCTATGGTTTGGCACTTTATATGTAAAGTTCTAAATATATGTTTTTATATTTATATTTGCCATGATTCAGGTCAATCAGTTTATTTTCCTTCTTTCAGACTGTCAGTTTCATTTTTTTGGGAAAATGCATATGAATTAAATATTTTTCTTACCTAAATTTTCAATTGACTTTTTTCCTTTAAATTGCAGGCTGTTAGGCTCGCAGGTGCAAAAAATGCTAGAATTTATTGCGTCATTTTTGGCGCGAGATTGACGTTTGTCTGACGTCAATGATGTCATTTTTGACGCCGGAAGTTTTCACGTAGTTGCGTCATTTTTGGCTCTCGTGTTTGTTGCAGACGTTTTTAGCGCCAAAAAATATGTGGGCGTCATTCTTGGCGCCAGATTTTTAACATTATTTAAGTCTCATTTTTTAGTTGCTTCTGGTTTCTAGAGGCCTGTTTTGTTTGCATTTTTTTCCCATTTCTGAAACTGTCATTTAAGGAATTTGATAATTTTGCTTTATATGTTGTTTTTTCTATTACATATTGCAAGATATTCCAAAAACTTTTCCTGTATCAGAAAATTCTGAGGGATTCCTGATGACTGATATCAGTCCTACCAAAGCTAAGTTCATTTATTTTAATGTTATGAATGTTTATCTTTACATGCAGAGTCCATTAGTATTTATGCATTATCTATTGCTATTCTTTTTACATCTTAATGTACAAGATATATTTAGGAATTTATTAGAATATTTTTCTGATTCTATTCTAAAGGCTTTGTCTGCCATCCCGCCTTCTAATAAAATTTTTAGGTCTTTTTAAACTTCTCATTTAGTTGATGAAGTTTCAAATGACCAACAACATACTGAATTATCCTTCTCTGATGGTGTTTTTTCTCATTCAGAATATTCTTCATCAGATATTGACACTAACAAATCTACTTTTTTATTTTTAAATAGAGTACATTCGTTCTTTGTTGAAAAGGTGTTGATTATTTTGGATATTGAAGTAACTAGTTCTTTTGATTTTAAGGCTAGCTAACATTTAAATTCTGCTTATTAACCTTCTGTGGTTTCTTCAGAGTTTTTTTTCCAGTTCCTGATACTAGGGAATGGAATAGGCCGGGAATTTCTTTTATTCCTTCTTTAAGGTTTTTAAATTGTATCCTTTGCCGGCAGTTAGTTTTAAGTTTTGAGGAAAGATCCCACAAGTTAATGGGGCTATCTTTACTCTTGCTAAACATACTACTATTCCTATAGCAAATAGTATTTATTTTTTCCTTCAGATGGGAAATTTGTATCTTATTTAAGGAAAATTGTTTATTTTCAGGTACTTTTCTTAGTCCTGTAATTTATTTGGCTGATGTTGCAACTGCTTCAACTTTCTGGTTGGATACTTTAGTGCAACAAGTATCGGATTATGATTTGTTTAGCATTGTTAAGTTGATCAACATGCTAACAATTTCATTTGTGTCGTCATTTTTTTGATATTTTCGCAAATTATGTTTAATCTATGTCTTTAGCTATTTTAGCTAGAATAACTTTGTGACTTCAATCTTGGAATGCTAATTTGATTTCTAAATTCCATATTTCTTTTTTTCCAAGGTAATCAATTATTTGGTTCACAATTGGTTTCAATTCTTCTACTCTGGGCTTCAAGATTGAGTTCTAAGACTAAATCTTAAGCTTATATTAGTTTTTGTTCTTACTAGGAACAGAATCCTAATTCTTCCCCAAGTAACATGTTTTTAATTAGAAGTTTTCTTCATTCAATTTAAGCCATTTAAAAGATCAAAGTCAGCTCCCCAAATTTGCATGTAGGTGCGGTTCTTATTCCAGCTTAGCTGGTAAGGGGCAGGTTAAGACTTTTTTAAAATTTGTTTGGTTCAATTCGGTCCAAATTTCTTAGATTTGGGTACAGAATAGGATTCAGAGTAAAACCACCTGTGAGAAGTCTTTTTTTCTCTAACATATTCCAGCTATTCCAGTAAGGCTCACACTTTTCCTGAAGTGTGTTTCAGACCTGTATGTATTGGGTACTTGTGAAGCGCAGCTGGTCACCCATTGGGGCTCAAGGCGCTGCTCAGACCTGGAGTTTTCTGGGGTATTTACACCAGTTCCATTTTAGGAACAGGGTTTGGGGGTTTTATTCAAAACTATTCTTTGTCCCAAAGATAGAAAATCTTTTTGAATTGTCATATAAGTGTACCATCTTTTAGAATGGTGTTTATATGGTCTATTCGGCCTTTTGGTCAATGAGGGCATTATTTGTTTACAATAGATACAATAGATGCATATCTTCATTTTCTGTTTTCATTCAGATTATTTTCTTTTTCTGAGATTCTCTTTTTTTTTGACAAGCATTACCAATTTGTTGCTTTTCCTTCTGGTCTAGCGACAGCTCTAAGAATCTTTTCAAGTTTCTCAGTGTTTCCTTATTTGGACTGTCTCGTGGTACTGGCTCAGTCTTTTCGTTCTGCGGAATCTCATACGATTCAACTTTTGTTGTTTCTTCAAAACATGGTTAGAGGATCTTTTTATCAAAAGCTCTTTGATTCCTCAGACAAGGGTCACCTTTTTTAGGTTTCCAGATAGATTGTGTCAATGTCTTTGTCTCTAACAGACAAGTGACATTTTTATTGGGTTCCGTTTGTCGGAACCTTCAGTCTCTATTATTTCCTTCAGTTGCTATATGCATGGAAGTTTTAGGTCTTATGGCTGCAGCATTGGATTTGATTCCCTTTGCTCATTTTCATAGGGAACCTTTCCAGTTTTTTATGCTGAATTAATGGTGCAGGGATTCTAGGATATCACTTTTTATATCTTTGAATCCCAATGTTCAACTATCTTTGACTTGGTGGTTAGATCACCATCATATAGTTCTACGGGTCTCTTCGGTTCATTCAACCTGGACCATGATCACTACAGATGCGAGTCTTTTAGGTTGGGAGGCTGTCTGGGGATCTCTGTCAGCACAAGGGGTTTGGAAATCTCAGGAGGCGAGATTACCATTCAATATTTTGGAACTCCGTGCATTTCTCAGAGTTCTTCAGTTTTGGCTTCTTTTTGAAGAAAGAGACGTTTATTGTTTTTCAGATGGACAATGTCACAACTGTGGCGTATGTCAGTCATCAGGGTGGGACTCTCAGTCCTTAGGCTGTGAAAGCAGTATCTCAGATACATGCTTGGGCTAAATACAGCTCCTGTCTAATTTCTGCGGTCCATTTCCCAGGTATAGACAATTGGGAAGCGGATTATCTCTGTCAATCAAGCTTTACATCCGGGAGAATGGTCTCTTTACCCAGATGTGTTTTTTCAAATTGTTCAGATGTGAGGGCTTCCAGAAATAGATCTAATGGCATCTCATCTAAACTAGGAACTTCCCAGGGGCCTATTCAGGTCCGGGGATCCTCAGGCGGAAGCAGTGTATGCATTGACACTTCCTTGGAGTTATCAATCTGCCTATATTTTTTCGCCTCTGGTTCTTCTTTTTAGAGTGATTTTCAAAATCATCAGGGAGCAATCTTTTGTGTTGCTGGTGGCTCCAGCATGGCTGCACAGGTTTTGGTATATGGTTCTTGTTCAGATGTCCAGTTGCCAATCTTGGTCACTTCCATTAAGGCCAGACCTTATATCTTAACATTCGTTTTTTTCCATCAGGAACTCAAATTATTAATTTCTCCAACATAGGTGTGTCCGGTCCACGGCGTCATCCTTACTTGTGGGATATTCTCTTCCCCAACAGGAAATGGCAAAGAGCCCAGCAAAGCTGGTCACATGATCCCTCCTAGGCTCCGCCTTCCCCAGTCATTCTCTTTGCCGTTGTACAGGCAAAATCTCCACGGAGATGGCTTAGAGTTTTTTGGTGTTTAAATGTAGTTTTTATTCTTCAATCAAGAGTTTGTTATTTTGAAATAGTGCTGGTATGTACTATTTACTCTGAAACAGGAAAGAGATGAAGATTTCTGTTTGTAAGAGGAAAATGATTTTAGCAACCGTTACTAAAATCGATGGCTGTTTCCACACAGGACTGTTGAGAGGAATTAACTTCAGTTGGGGGAAACAGTGAGCAGACTTTTGCTGCTTGAGGTATGACACATTTCTAACAAGACTCGGTAATGCTGGAAGCTGTCATTTTCCCTATGGGAACCGGTAAGCCATTTTCTTAAGTTTAAGTAAAAGAATAAAGGGCTTCATTAGGGCTTAAAAAACTGGTAGACATTTTTCTGGGCTAAAACGATTACTTTACTAAGTATATTTGGCAGATTATTACTTTTAATAGTTGTTAAATCTTGGGGATTGTTTTAATAAAAACGGCAGGCACTGTATTGGACACCTTTTTCACTGGGGGCCTTTTCTAGTCATAGACAGAGCCTCATTTTCGCGCCTCTAATGCGCAGTTGTTTTTGGAAAGCATGGCATGCAGATGCATGTGTGAGGAGCTAAGAACCACTGAAAAAGCTTATAGAAGGCATCATTTGGTATCGTATTCCCCTCTGGGCTTGGTTGGGTCTCAGCAAAGCAGATACCTGGGACTGTATAGGGGTTAAATGTAAAAACAGCTCCGGTTCCGTTATTTTAAGGGTTAAAGCTTTCAAATTTGGTGTGCAATACTTTTAAGGCTTTATGTTACTGTGGTGAAATTTTGGTGAAATTTGAACAATTCCTTCATACTTTTTCACATATTCAGTAATAAAGTGTGTTCAGTTTGAAATTTAAAGGGACAGTAACGGTTTTATTGTAAAACGTTTTTTGTGCTTTGTTGACAAGTTTAAGCCTGTTTAACATGTCTGAACCATCAGATAACGATGTTCTATATGTATGAAAGCCAATGTGTCTCCCCATTTAAATATATGTGATATATTTGTGTCATAATGTCCAAACAAAGTAGGGATAATAATGCCATAGATATGATATTGCCCAAGATGATTCCTCTAATGAGGGGAGTAAGCATGGTACTGCATCATCCCCTTCTGTGTCTACACCAGTTTTGCCCACACAAGAGGCCCCTAGTACATCTAGTGCGCCAATACTTATTACCATACAACAATTAATGGCTGTAATGGATAATTCTATTGCATGCATTTTTTCCAAAATGCCTACTTATCAGAGAAAGCGTGATTGCTCTGTTTTAAACACTGAAGAGCAAGAGGACGCTGATGATATCTGTTCTGACATACCCTCACACCTATCTGAAGGGGCCAGGAGGGAGGTTTTGTCTGAGGGAGAAATTTCAGATTCAGGGAAAATTTCTCAACAAGCAGAACCTGATATTGTAACTTTTAAATTTAAATTTCAACATCTCCACGCACTACTTAAGGAGGTATTATATACTCTGGATGATTGTGACAATTTGGTCATTCCAGAGAAATTAGGTAAGATGGACAAGTTCCTAGAGGTTCCGGTGCCCCCCGATGTTTTTCCTATACCCAAGCGGGTGGCGGACATAGTAAATAAGGAGTGGGAAAGGCCCGGCATACCTTTTGTCCTCCCCCTATATTTAAGAAATTAGTTCCTATAGTCGACCCCAGAAAGGACTTATAGCATACAGTCCCCAAGGTCGAGGGGGCGGTTTCTACTCTAAACAAACGCACTTCTATTCCTATAGAAGATAGTGGTGCTTTCAAGATCCTATGGATTAAAGGTTAGAGGGTTTGCTTAAAAAGATGTTTGTTCAGCAAGGTTACCTTCTACAACCAATTTCATGCATTGTTCCTGTCACTACAGCTGCGTGTTTCTGGTTCAAAGAACTAGAAAAGTCGCTCAATAAAGAATCTTCGTACGAGGAGGTTTTGGACAGAGTTCAAGCTCTTAAATTGGCTAACTCTTTATTATTTTAGATGCCGCTTTGCAATTAGCTAGATTAGCGGCGAATAATTCAGGGTTTGCTATCGTGGCGCGCAGAGCGCTTTTGCTTAACATCCCTTTCAAGGGTAAAACACTGAAAGAGATTATTTCAGACATCACTGGGGGAAAGGGCCACGCCCTTCCTCTGGATAGGTCTTTTAAGGCTAAAAAGAAGCCAAATTTTCGTCCCTTTCGCAGAAACGGACCAGCCTCAAATTCTACACCCTCTAAGCAAGAGGGTAATACTTCTCAAACCAAGCCAGCCTGGAGGCCGATGCAAGGCTGGAACAAGGGTAAGCAGGCCAAGTCACCTGCCACTGCTACCAAAACAGCATGAAGTGTTGGCCCCCGATCCGGGAAGGATCTGGTGGGGGGCAGACTTTCTCTCTTTGCTCAGGCTGGGGCAAGAGATGTTCAGGATCCTTGGGCACTAGAAATAGTTTCTCAAGGTTGTCTCCTGGAATTCAGGGAACTACCCCCAAGGGGAAGGTTCCACGGGTCTCAATTATCTTCGAACAGACATTCTTACACTGTGTAGAAGACCTGTTAAGCATGGGAGTGATTCATCCTGTTCCATTAGGAGAACAAGGGATGGGTTTTTACTCCAACCTGTTCATAATTCCCAAAAAAGAGGGAACATTCAGACCTATTTTAGATCTCAAGATTCTAAACAAGTTTCTAAGGGTTTCATCATTCAAAATGGAAACCATTCGAACGATCCTTCCTACCATCCAGGAAGGTCAATTCATGACCACGGTGGACTTAAAGGATGCGTACCTACGTATTCCTATCCACAAGGAACATTTTCGGTTCCTAAGGTTTCTGGACATGCATTACCTGTGGCACTTCCATTCGGAGTAGCCACTGCTCCAAGGATTTTCACAAGGGTACTAGGGTCCCTTCTAGCGGTGCTAAGACCAAGGGGCATTGCAGTAGTACCTTACTTGGACGACATCCTGATTCAAGGGTCGTCTCTGTCAAAAGCAAGGGCTCATACGGACATTGTCCTAGCCTTTCTCAGATCTCACAGGTGGAAAGTGAACATAGAAAAAAGTTCTCTGTCCCCGTCAACAAGAGTTCCCTTCTTGGGAACAATAATAGTTTCCTTAGAAATGAAGGTTTTTCTGACAGAGGCCAGAAAATCAAAACTTCTAAGCTCTTGTCAGGTACTTCATTCTGTTCTTCTTCCTTCCATAGCGCAGTCCATGGAAGTAATAGGTTTGATGGTTGCGGCAATGGACATAGTTCCTTTTGCACGAATTCATCTAAGACCATTGCACCTGTGCATGCTCAGACAGTGGAATGGGGATTATACAGACTTGTCTCCGACGATACAAGTAGATCAAATAACCAGAGATTCACTCCGTTGGTGGCTGACCCTGGACAACCTGTCACAGGGAATGAGCTTCCGCAGACCAGAGTAGGTCATTGTCACGACCGACGCCAGTCTGGTGGGCTGGGGCGCGGTCTGGGAACCCCTGAAAACTCAGGGTCTATGGTTTCGGGAAGACTCTCTTCTCCCGATAAACATAATGGAACTGAGAGCGATATTCAATGCTCTCAAGGCTTGGCCTCGACTAGCAAAGGCCAAATTCATAAGGTTTCAATCAGACATCATGACGACTGTTACATATATCAACCATCAGGGGGTAACAAGGAGTTCCCTGGCGATGGAGGAGCATCCGGGGGAGTGGGAACTCCATCTGGAAATCTTTCCCAAATAACTCAATTATGGGGCATTCCAGACATGGTTCTGATGGCCTCTCGTCAGAACTTCATGGTCCCTTGTTACGGGTCAAAATCCAGGGATCCCAAAGCGACTCTATTGGATACAATAGTAGCACCTTGGATCTTCAACCTAGCTTATGTATTCCCACCGTTTCCTCTCATTCCCAGGCTGGTAGCCAGGATCAATCTGGAGAGGGCTTCGGTGACCTTGATAGTTCCTGTGTGGCCACGCAGGACTTGGTATGCAGACCTGGTGAATGTGTCATCGGCTCCACCATGGAAGCTACCTTTGAGACAGGACCTTCTTATTCAGGGTCCATTCGAACATCCGAATCTGGTTTTCCTCCAACTGACTGCTTGGAGTTTGAACGCTTGATTTTATCAAAGCGTGGGTTTTCAGATTCTGTAATAGATACTCTTATTCAGGCTAGAAAGCCTGTAACTAGAAAAATTTACCATAATATATGGAAAAAATATATCTGTTGGTGTGAATCTAAAGGATTCCCATGGAACAAGATAAAAATTCCTAAGATTCTTTCCTTTCTACAAGAAGGTTTGGAGAAAGGATTTTCTGCGAGTTCTCTGAAGGGACAGATCTCTGCTTTATCTGTTTTACTTCACAAAAGGCTGGCAGCTGTGCCAGACGTTTAAGCGTTTGTTCAGGCTCTGGTTAGAATCAAGCCTGTTTACAGACCTTTGACTCTTCCCTGGAGTCTTAATCTAGTTCTTTCAGTTCTTCAAGGGGTTCCGTTTGAACCCTTACATTCCGTAGATATTAAATTATTATCTTGGAAAGTTTTGTTTTAGGTTGCAATTTCTTCCGCTAGAAGAGTTTCTGAGTTATCTGCTCTGCAGTGTTCTCCGCCCTATCTGGTCCATGCAGATAAGGTGGTTTTACGTACTGAGCCTGGTTTTCTTCCGAAGGTTGTTTCCAACAAAATTATTAACCAGGAGATAGTTGTACCTTCTTTGTGTCCGAATCCAGTTTCATAGAAGGAACGTTTGTTACACAATTTGGACGTTGTCCGTGCTCTAAAATTCTATTTAGATGCTACAAAGGATTTCAGACAAACATCTTCCTTGTTTGTTGTTTATTCTGGTAAAAGGAGAGGTCAAAAAGTAACTTCTACCTCTCTATCTTTTTGGCTTAAAAGCATCATCAGATTGGCTTATGAGACTGCCGGACGGCAGCCTCCTGAAAGAATCACAGCTCATTCCACTAGGGCCGTGGCTTCCACATGGGCCTTTAAGAACGAGGCTTCTGTTGATCAGATATGTAAGGCAGCGACTTGGTCTTCACTGCACACTCTTACCAACTTTTACAAATTTGATACTCTTGCTTCTTCTGAGGCTATTTTTGGGAGAAAGGTTTTGCAAACCGTGGTGCCTTCCATCTAGGTGACCTGATTTGCTCCCTCCCATCATCCGTGTCCTAAAGCTTTGGTATTGGTTCCCACAAGTAAGGATGACGCCGTGGACCGGACACACCTATGTTGGAGAAAACAGAATTTATGTTTACCTGATAAATTACTTTCTCCAACGGTGTGTCCGGTCCACGGCCCGCCCTGGTTTTTTAATCAGGTCTGATGATTTATTTTCTTTAACTACAGTCACCACGGTATCATATGATTTCTCCTATGCAAATATTCCTCCTTTACGTCGGTCGAATGACTGGGGAAGGCGGAGCCTAGGAGGGATCATGTGACCAGCTTTGCTGGGCTCTTTGCCATTTCCTGTTGGGGAAGAGAATATCCCACAAGTAAGGATGACGCCGTGGACCGGACACACCGTTGGAGAAAGTAATTTATCAGGTAAACATAAATTCTGTTTTGATGGTATGGAAATTTAACGCTTAGTACTTAGTCATAGATGTTTCTCTGACTCAGTGATTAATACTATGTTGCAGGCTCGTAAATATGTGTCTAGTAAGATTTATTATCGAGTTTGGAAGATTTACATCTCATGATGCTCTTCTCATAAATTCTCTTGGCATTCTTTTAGAATTCCTAGGATTTTATAGTTTCTTCAGGATGGTTTGGATAAGGGTTTTTGTCTGCAAGTTCCTTGTAAGGACAAATCTCTGCTTTTTCTGTGCTGTTTTCACAGAAAAATTTGCTAATCTTTCTGTTATTCATTGTTTTGTTCAGGCTTTGGTTCGTTTCAAGCCTGTCATTAAGCCAATTTCTCCTCCTTGGAGTCTTAATTTGGTTCTGAGGGCTTTTACAGGCTCTTCCGTTTGAGCATATGCTTTCTTTGGACATTAAAATTACTTTCATGGAAAGTATTGTTCCTTTTAGACATCTCTTCAGCTAGAACAGTTTTTGAATTATCTGCTCTTTCTTGTGAGTCTCCTTTTTCTGATTTTTCATCAGGATAAGGTGGTTTTGCTGTCTTCATTTCAATTTTTACCTAAAGTTGTGAATTCTTACAACATTAGTAGAGGAATTATTGTCCCTTCCTTGTGTCCTAATCCTAAGAATTCTTTGGAAAGATTCTTACATTCTTTGGATGTGGTAAGAGTTTTGAAATATTATGTTGAAGCTACTCAGATTTCAGAAAGACTAGTCTATTTGTTATCTTTTCTGGTTTTAGGAAAGGTCAGAAGGCTTCTGCCATTTCTTTGGCATCTTGGTTAAAGCTTTTGATTCATCATGCTTATTTGGAGACGGGTTAATCCCCACCTCAGAGGATTACGGCTCATTCTACTAGGTCAGTTTCTACTTCCTGGGCTTTTAAGAATGAAGCTTCTGTTGATCAGATTTGCAAAGCAACGACTTGGTCTTCTTTGCATACTTTTACTAAATTCTACCATTTTGATGTTTTCTCTTCTTCAGAAGCAGTTTTTGGTAGAATAGTACTTCAGGCAGCTGTTTCAGTTTGATTCTTCTGCTTATAATTTCAGTTTTTTTCATTATAAAAATTGAAACTTTTTATTTGGGTTGTGGATTAATTTTTCAGCGGAATTGGCTGTCTTTATTTTATCCCTCCCTCTCTAGTGACTCTTGCGTGGAAGTTCCACATCTTGGGTATCTGCTATCCCATACGTCACTAGCTCATGGACTCTTGCTAATTACATGAAAGAAAACATAATTTATGTAAGAACTTACCTGATAAATTAATTTCTTTCATATTAGCAAGAATCCATGAGGCCCACCCTTTTTGTGGTGGTTATGATTTTTTGGTATAAAGCACAATTATTCTAATTCCTTATTTTTGATGCTTTCGCTCCTTTCTTATCACCCCACTTCTTGGCTATTCGTTAAACTGAATTGTGGGTGTGGTGAGTGGTGTATTTATAGGCATTTTGAGGTTTGGGAAACTTTGCCCCTCCTGGTAGGAATGTATATCCCATACGTCACTAGCTCATGGACTCTTGCTTATATGAAATAAATGAATTTATCAGGTAAGTTCTTACATAAATTATGTTTTTTTTTTCATCAAAATAGATGTTAAAATAGAAAACGAGGTTAGTCATATGGACCCAAGAGTGGTCTCCTTTGACAAGATAACCCCCTGTAAATTTACTCTATGCTTATGAGGTCCAAAAGTGGCCTCTTGTGTCATGTAGGAGGTTGGTGCTTTATCTGGAATACTGCTTGTACAATATTTTCTATGAATTCTTTTTTTTTTTTTGTTCTTTGGAAATGTTCATTGTAAACTTGAGACTTGCATGTATTGCACTATATTTGTTCTTTACTGTCTTATATTTGTATGCCTTATATTGAAAAAAAAAGCACTCAAGTATATTTAGAATGTTATAGTACTGCTGAATAGATTATCGTATAACTAGTCCTAAAGCCCGTGTACACAGGCCATTTTTTGCAGTACAGTGGTCCCACACCTTGCTCTCTCTCTCTTTCCCCCCTCTCTTTTGCTCTCTCTCTCTTCCCTCTCTTTTGCTCCCCCTCTCTCTTTTGCTCTCTCCCCCTCTCTCTTTTGCTCTCTCCTCCTCTCTCTTTTGCTCTCTCTCCCCTTTCTTTTGCTCTCTCTCTCTCCCCTTTCTTTTGCTCTCTCTCTCTCCCCTCTCTCTTTTGCTTTCTCTCTCCCCTCTCTCTTTTGCTCTCTCTCTCTCCCCTCTCTTTTGCTTTCTCTCTCTCCTCTCTCTTTTGCTCCCTCTCTCTTTTGCTCTCTCCCCCTCTCTTGTGCGCTCTCTCACGGCCACTCCCACCCAGGCCAGCTTCCGCGCGGCCAAGCCCCCATCACACCGCTCCCGTCCAGCCACGCCCCTATCACACCGCTCCCGTCCGGCCACGCCCCCACCACGGCCGCTTCCGCTCACCCTCTCTGCTGTCTGATCCTAACAGCAAGGTATGTTTGTCCTCGCGCAGTCTATACAGGGAGTGCAGAATTATTAGGCAAATTAGTATTTTGACCACATCATCCTCTTTATGCATGTTGTCTTACTCCAAGCTGTATAGGCTCGAAAGCCTACTACCAATTAAGCATATTAGGTGATGTGCATCTCTGTAATGAGAAAGGGTGTGGTGTAATGACATCAACACCCTATATCAGGTGTGCATAATTATTAGGCAACTTCCTTTCCTTTGGCAAAATGGGTCAAAAGAAGGACTTGACAGGCTCAGAAAAGTCAAAAATAGTGAGATATCTTGCAGAGGGATGCAGCACTCTTAAAATTGCAAAGCTTCTGAAGCGTGATCATCGAACAATCAAGCGTTTCATTCAAAATAGTCAACAGGGTCGCAAGAAACGTGTGGAAAAACCAAGGCGCAAAATAACTGCCCATGAACTGAGAAAAGTCAAGCGTGCAGCTGCCAAGATGCCACTTGCCACCAGTTTGGCCATATTTCAGAGCTGCAACATCACTGGAGTGCCCAAAAGCACAAGGTGTGCAATACTCAGAGACATGGCCAAGGTAAGAAAGGCTGAAAGACGACCACCACTGAACAAGACACACAAGCTGAAACGTCAAGACTGGGCCAAGAAATATCTCAAGACTGATTTTTCTAAGGTTTTATGGACTGATGAAATGAGAGTGAGTCTTGATGGGCCAGATGGATGGGCCCGTGGCTGGATTGGTAAAGGGCAGAGAGCTCCAGTCCGACTCAGACGCCAGCAAGGGGGAGGTGGAGTACTGGTTTGGGCTGGTATCATCAAAGATGAGCTTGTGGGGCCTTTTCAGGTTGAGGATGGAGTCAAGCTTAACTCTCAGTCCTACTGCCAGTTTCTGGAAGACACCTTCTTCAAGCAGTGGTACAGGAAGAAGTCTGCATCCTTCAAGAAAAACATGATTTTCATGCAGGACAATGCTCCATCACACGCGTCCAAGTACTCCACAGCGTGGCTGGCAAGAAAGGGTATAAAAGAAGAAAATCTAATGACATGGCCTCCTTGTTCACCTGATCTGAACCCCATAGAGAACCTGTGGTCCATCATCAAATGTGAGATTTACAAGGAGGGAAAACAGTACACCTCTCTGAACAGTGTCTGGGAGGCTGTGGTTGCTGCTGCACGCAATGTTGATGGTGAACAGATCAAAACACTGACAGAATCCATGGATGGCAGGCTTTTGAGTGTCTTTGCAAAGAAAGGTGGCTATATTGGTCACTGATTTGTTTTTGTTTTGTTTTTGAATGTCAGAAATGTATATTTGTGAATGTTGAGATGTTATATTGGTTTTACTGGTAAAAATAAATAATTGAAATGGGTATATATTTGTTTTTTGTTAAGTTGCCTAATAATTATGCACAGTAATAGTCACCTGCACACACAGATATCCCCCTAAAATAGCTATAACTAAAAACAAACTAAAAACTACTTCCAAAACTATTCAGCTTTGATATTAATGAGTTTTTTGGGTTCATTGAGAACATGGTTGTTGTTCAATAATAAAATTAATCCTCAAAAATACAACTTGCCTAATAATTCTGCACTCCCTGTACTGCGCATGACGGCTTTGGACAAACATACCTGACTTTTATATTATAGGATAAGAAAAACGTTTGGTTATAGTCTTGTACTTTTAAAGGTGATGATGTTGTTGCACTATTTTTAAATAATCTCCATATATAGGGTAGTAGTATAAACAGTATTAGAAAAGCCACCATTTGAAACCAGATAAGCCTCTGTTGTAGAACCTCTGCAACATTTTTATATTCTGAATCCTAGTATTCTTTAATATAAATGAATCCTTATTCGATGCGCTACTTGGAGTAAGGCGGGTCAAAGCGAAGCTTAGATTCAAGGTAAATTTATTTGACAAGATTCTCTACACATAAATATATGCACTTACATTAAAGGGATACTAACAGATAAAGCATGCAATTTTAAGCAACTTTCTAATTTACTCCTATTATCAATTTTTCTTTGTTCTCATGTTGATTGATTTGAAAAAGCAGTAATGAAAGGTTAGGAGCCGGCCCATTTTTAGTTCAGCACCTGGTTAGCGCTTGCTAATTGGTTTGCTACATTTAGCCACATATCAGCAAGTGCTACCCAGGTGCTGAACAAATAATGGGCTGGCTCTAAAGCTTACAGTACTGCTTTTTCAAATCAAGATAGCATGAGAACAAAGAAAAATTGATAATAGGAGTAAATTAGAAAGTTGCTTAAAATCTCATGCTCTATCTGAATCATGAAAGAAAAGAAAAAAAATGGGATTAGTATCCCTTTAAAATGATAAAAAGCAGGCACATCGCATAGCTAGGTGTTACCCCCAAATCCATGGATCACCTCAAGACCTTTGGTATGATTTTCCTGTTAGCTGCTCCAAGCCATTTCATTTGGCATCTACTTTGGTCTGTTAGAGTCTTTCTTGTCGGTGGGCGGTCACGCGGGTGTTCACATGGGTGTCTCTGGCTGTATGTAGGAACAACTTCTACGTGTTTCATATTACTGTGGTTAGACTTTCTCAAGAATACATTTCTTGCATCGTGTTCCACATCTATAAGCTTATAAGAAGTACATGAAACTTTTAAATCGTTTTTTAGCAGCTGAAAATGGCCGCCAAGCTCCGCCCACAGCTTTCTTCTTGTCCAGTTAGCTGTTTTATTGTATGACAGCTTAGCATTGCACGTTTAATATTTTTCAGTTAGCTATTTCAAATTACACATGCACAAATCAGCACATGAGAGTAGGAAAACTTATTTAAAGGGACAGTCAAGTCCAAAAAAACTTTCATGATTCAGATAGGGCATGTCATTTTAAACAACTTTCCAATTTACTTTTACCACCAATTTTGCTTTGTTCTCTTGGTATTCTTAGTTGAAAGCTAAACCTAGGAGGTTCATATGCTAATTTCTTAGACCTTGAAGGCCGCCTCTAATCTAAATGCATTTTGACAGTTTTTCACCACTAGAGGGCATTAGGTTATGTGTTTCATATAGATAATATTGAGCTCATGCACGTGAATTTACAGAGGAGTGAGCACTGACTGGTTAAAATGCAAGTCTGTCAAAAGAACTGAAATAAGGGGGCAGTCTGCAGAGGCTTAGATACAAGGTAATTACAGAGGTAAAACATCTATTATTATAACCGTATTGGTTATTCAAAACTGGGGAATGGGTAATTAAGGGATTATATATCTTTTAAAACCACAAAAATTCTGGTGTTGACTGTCCCTTTAAGAGTCAGTCATTATTGGAGAAACTTAAAGAGACAGTCAACTCCAAAAATGTTATTGTTTAAAAAGAAAGATAATCCCTTTATTGCCCATTCCCCAGTTTTGCATAACCAACACTGTTATAGAAATATACTTTTTACCTCTGTGATTACCTTGTATCTAAGCATCTTCTGTCAGCCCCCTTATCACATGACTATTTATTATCTAGTGACTTGCATTTTAGCCAATTAGTGTAGTGTCATGCACAACTCCACGGGAGAAACCACAATGTTATCTATATGGCCCACATGAACTAACAGTCTCCTGTTGTGAAAAGCAAATAAAAAAAGCATGTGATAAGAGGCTGTCTGGTGGTTTAGAAAGAGGCAGAGATTTAGAGGTTTAAATGTTATAAAGTATAATAATATAACAATGTTGGTTGTGCAAAGTTGGGGGATGGGTAGTAAAGGCATTATCTATCTTTTTAAACAATAATAATTTTGTTGTAGACTGTCCCTTTAACATACCAAAATATACACACAATAGGTGGGTGGAACTTGGCGGATATTTTCAGCTCCTAACAAACAATGAATATTTTAAATGTTTCGTAAACTTCTTACAAGCTTATAGATGTGGGACAAGTTGCAGGATGCTTCTCTGGTATTTAACAAACTAATCAAAATGATGTATTGGGTCTAGACCAATGATGGCGAACCTTGGTACTCTAGATGTTTGATCTAGATGGTCTGTTTAAGCTAACTGCAGCACACAAGCTAATTTACATGTCACCTCTGACGGGCCGTGGTAAACGCCATACAAAGTTTTTACTGGCTATATCACTAATTCTAAATAGCAAGAGCTCGCTCAAAAATGTCAGTTTTTAAATTAAGTTTAAAGAGACAGTGTACTGTAAAATAAACCTGCCTTTAATGTGTCTCCAATAAATTTACCTGTTGGGTGTATTAAATTGTTTACAAATAGCTCTTTTACCTTTACTTTGCTATTTGAAATACCTACTGTTGCCTTTTTGTATCCCCACTTGTACTGAAACTTTCAGTACTTTAGTATTCTCTATAATAAAGCTGAAGCTGCAGAATAATTTACACTCTCAGTGACAGGTGTGAGATATTGTACTCAATTGTTTATGTGTAATCAGACAGGTATAAGATAAGGAGGCCGTTGTGTATAGAGAGAGAAAAAAAAAAAAGGTTTTATGCTCTCCCTGCAAGCACAACCCATTTTAATGGGTTGCGGTTTTAACTATAAAAAAACATCTCAATCATATACAAAAATAAACCTAAATGATCGATTTCCCATACATTTTATACACTGCAGCTACTATAACAAGTCTTCAGAAAAACATTGAGGGGATTTTTTTTTACTGTACACTGTCCCTTTAATGGAACTAGAAGTGGACACATTAAAGGTAATCTATATGTGTGGGGTAAGGGGTTTTAGCAGTTAGGAGGGTAGAAAGCTGTTACTTTGGTGGGCGAGGTTAGGATGGTCTTATATTTATGGGTTTATAGAAGCTAGGGTAAGGAGGGGTTAAAAGGAGATCAATAAATACATGCTATATATAATGATGTATTCAAAGATTAGGCAGAGAATATTTATTATCAGGTATTTGTAGAGCGCCAACAGATTCCGCAGCGCTGATGTATTTTTATAGATGTATTTTTTATTATATCACTTGTTTAAATATTGACATACGTTTTAGTTTCTATAACGTAATGGATATGCCATGTATAGACCTAATTTTTCCTTATCTAATCTCTTCTGCTAAGGACAATTAAGGACAGATTAAAAGTGCAAACATTGGCTGCATGGATTATATTTTATTTATCAGGGTTTAAAGCCCCTTTTAAAGGGACAGTGTACACCAATTGTCATATACCTGTATGTAATAGACACTGCTATAAAGAAGAATATGCACAGATGCTGATATAAAAATCCAGTATTAAACCTTTTAAAAATTTATGGCTAGATTACAAGTGTTGCGGTACGGCTTTTAACGCTGAAAAAATGGCCATTCCAGCGTAATGGCCAGGAATACATATTATGAGTCGTGTCGGTATAGCTGTAACGCAAGCATTTTAGCCTGTAACGCAACGTCCATACCGCACTCAAAAAAATGACGTTTTTGTGTGGGATTTTCATAGCTCCGGTATTATAGGTTGTGCGTTCAGGCTAAAATGCTTGCGTTACAGCCTATACCGACACAATCCATACCGCCATCTGAGAGCAGTAGTTCCTAAGTAATCCTAAACCGCCGGCCCCCCACATCGCAAAACGCTAAATTAAACTATTAACCCCTAAACCTAACACTCCCCTAACTTTTTAAATTAAAGTTACAATATAACTATATTTAAATAAATAAAAACTTGTGAAACCTGTGAAATAAAAATTAACCTAACATTAAACTATTAATTGACCTAACATTAATATTCTAATAAAATAAAAAATACTACCAATTAAAAAATCTAAATTACAAATGTAAAAAAATTAACACTACGAAAAAAAATTCAAAAAATCTAAAATTACAAAAAATAAACACTAAAATACGAAAAATAAAAAACACTAAGCTTACAAAAAATAATAAACAAATTATCAAAAAAAAAACAATTACACCTAATCTAATAGCCCTATAAAAAATAAAAAAAAGCCCCCCAAAAATAAAAACACCCCCTAGCCTACAATAAACTACCAATAGCCCTTAAAATTGCCTTTTGTAGGACATTCTTCAAATCAGCCAATAGGATTTCAGAAGCTCTCATCCTATTGGCTGATTTGAGTTTGAAGAATCAAATCAGCCAATAGGAATGCAAGGTACGCCATTTTGAAATGAGGTTTAGGGGTTAATAGGTTTATTATAGTTGTGGCGATGTCGGGGAGTGGCGGATTAGGGGTTATTAGCCTTATTATAGTGTTGGCGATGTCGGGGAGTGGCGGAAAAGGGGTTAATAGCTTTATTATAGTGTCAGCGATGTTGGGGAGCGGCGGAATAGGGGTTAATAACTTTTATTAGTGTCGGTGAGAAGCGGAATAGGGGTTAATAACTTTTATTCGTGTCGGCGATGTCGGGGGCGGCAGAATAGGGGTGTTTAGATGTGGGGTTTATGTTCGGGTGTTAGGTTTAAACGTAACTTTTTTTTCGTAAAGACATCAATAGGGTTGCGTTACGGAGATTTTTCATTCCGCACTTCAGGTGTTTTTTTCTAAAACTCTCTCCCTGTTGATGTCTATGGGGGAAAGTGTGCACGAGCACGTCAAAGCAGCCCTTGGATTTTGTGCGGTATGGAGCTTAACGCCACCATATCGCACGCACAAGGAGGCTTTTCAGTAACTCGTAATGGCAGCGCAATGGAGAGTGAAATAACGCAACATTTTTGGCGTTAGGTTTGCACCCTGTTTAGCGCAAAACTCGTAATCTAGGTGTTACTTAGAAGCTCCCAGTTTAGCTCTGTTGATGAGGTTAGGCTGGGACACCCAGTGAAATAGTCTGGGAAAACAAGAAGAGCAGACCCCCCCCCCATCCCTGCATATGAAAAGACAGATAATATAAACAGGAGCCAGCAGGAGTCTGTATACATCCGTATACATCACTGTGTGGCTTGGTTAGGAGCACGTCATTAAAAAGTATGCAAAACTATACATTGTTACAAAAATGCTCCCAGATGGGCTATATAAATGGATAATCTACAAAACAACAAATGTATACAAAGACAACGCAATAGCATAATGAGGCCCATTTATCAAGCTCCGGATGGAGCTTGAGGGCCCGTGTTTCTGGCGAGTCTTCAGACTCGCCAGAAACAGCAGTTATGAAGCAGCGGTCTAAAGACCGCTGCTCCATAACCCTGTCCGCCTGCTCTGATGAGACGGACAGAAATCGCCACAATTCAACCCGATCGAGTACGATCGGGTTGATTGACACCTCCCTGCTGGCGGCCCATTGGCCGCAAAACTGCAGGGGGCGGCGTTGCACCAGCAGCTCTTGTGAGCTGCTGGTGCAATGCTGAATACGGAGAGCGTTTTGCTCTCCGCATTCAGCGATGTCTGTCGGACCTGATCTGCACTGTCGGATCAGGTCCGACAGACATTTGATAATTCGGCCTCTTAGTCTCAACTTGTCACTAATTTTCCTAGGTTTCAACACTTTCTTTTAGGCATGTGTATTCGCAGGTTTCAGATGCCTCCCAATGTGGAAGAAGGCGGCCGCTCACGGCATCGAGCTCTTCAGAACTAGATTTCGTCTTGTGAAAGTGCAACACACTAAGATTTGTGCAAATCCAGAACTTAATGTGTTGCAATTTCACAAGAACAAATCTAGCTCTGAATAGAGCAGAGTGCCGCATGCAGCTGCCTTCTGGCATCTGAAACCTGCGAATGCACATGCCTACTTTCTTTTATAGAAAGGTGCCAGGATTTTGATCACCCTTGTGCCACAGTTATTTGAGACATAGATGCAGCTTACACTAATCCTGTAAATAAATAAGTTGAGAACTTGCCCTTTGTTTGTATGCAGATCTTTTACAATGTAATGTTTAACTGATGTCATATGCTATTCTTTTTTTAAATTGAAACCATGACTTTTATGTCATTAAAGGGACAATGTACTGCAAATTTGTATTCCATTTAATTTGTCCATTTTAGTTCCTGGAGTGTATTAAATTGGTTACAAATAGCTAATTCACCTTTATTTTGTCATTTGAAATAGCTGCTTTTGCCTGTTTAAACTGCCACCTGTACTGAAAAGTTCAGTATAGCAGTACCAGCTATAGAAATACTATTTAAACAAGACCCAGAAGAAGAAATCACACTCCCAGTGATAGAGATGATAATAAAATGTTTATATTTATTTACTCTCCATAAGTATTGGTATTTGTGTATACAGTGAATGATAAGTTAAAGGGACATGAAACCAAATTTTTTATTTTATGATTCAGGTAGAGCGTGGGATTTTAAAAAACTTTCAAATTTACTTCTATGATCAATTTGTTTTGTTCTCTTGATAACCTTTGTGGAAAATGATGCCTAGTTAGGCTCAGGAGCTTTTGATTGGTAGCTGCACTTATATGCCTAATGTTATTGTCTCCCATTTAGCTCCCAGTAATGCATTGCTGCTCTATCTAAATCACAAAATAAATATTTTGGGTTTCATGTCCCTTTAAGGATGATTTTTATATATGTGTGTGTATATATATATATATATATATATATATATATATATATGTGTATGTGTGTGTATATGTACAGCATATAGGGATAATATGATGAGATCTGCTTTCTATGCACATGGGTTGTGTTTTCAATGAACAAAAATGGCTATTTCTCCTACATTGGTGTATCCGGTCCACGGCTTCATCCTTACTTGTGGGATATTCTCAATCCCTACAGGAAGTGGCAAAGAGAGCACACAGCAAAGCTGTCCATATAGCTCCCCTCAGGCTCCGCCCCCCAGTCATTCTCTTTGCCGCTCTAACTAGTAGCATCTCCCCGGGGGTGGTAAAGAGTATATGGTGTTAGTTGTAGTTTTTTATTTCTTCTATCAAGAGTTTGTTATTTTAAAATAGTGCCGGCTTGTACTATTTACTCTGCAGCAGAAAGTGAAGAAGATTTCTGCTAAGAGGACTATGATTTTAGCACCAGTAACTAAAATCCATTGCTGTTCCCACGCAGGACTGTTGAAACCAGATAACATCAGTTGGGGGGAACAGTTTGCAGGCTTAACTGCTTCAGGTATGATCAGTCATTTTTCTAACAAGACCCAGTAATGCTAGAAGACTGTCAGAAATTCCCTCTGGGATAGGTAAGCCATTGTTATTAGATTCAGCAATAAAAGGATGGCTTATTTTAAGGGCTTATGCTGGTTGACACTATTGTGGGCTAATCGATTGCTTTTTAGCAAGTTTTCAACTTAAATAGGTGTTTTTTTTTATCAACTTAAAGGGACAGTATACACTCATTTTCATATAACTGCGTGTAATAGACACTACTGTAAAGAATAAGATGCACAGATACTGATATAAAAATTCAGTATAAAACTGTTTAAAAACTTACTTAGAAACTGTCAGTTTGGCTCTGTTGAAAAGGTAGCTGGAAAGCCCACTGCAAGTGGGAAATAAGTGGGAAATAAGACACTCCCCCCCTCCCCCTTCTTTTGCATATGAAAAGACCCTTTACACAAACAGCAGCAAGCTGGAGAAGGTAGCTGATAGTATTCACATAAAACTTTGGGGCTTGGTTAGGAGTCTGAAAATCAGAGCAATGTTATTTAAAAATAAGCAAAACTATACATTTATTTAAAAAAAAAACTTTATGGGCTATAAATAGATCATCTACAAAACATTTATGCAAAGAAAAAATGAGTGTATAATGTCCCTTTAAAACACTTTTGGGGATTAATTTGTGCCTGGCACTTAGTTGGACACCTAATCTAGTCAGAAAGGCCCCTCCACTCTGGTATGCAGAGGAAGGAAGCCTCATTTTCGCGCCTCAATTGCGCACTTGTTTTGACTAGCCAGTTCATGCAGCTTCACGTGGGGAGTCCGGAGGCATCAGAAAGGGCTCCAGGGAGGCTTATATTCTTACCAAAATAACCCTAAGGAAGGTAAAAGCCACAGGGCAAGCTGTGGCAGAGTACTGTAGTGTGTTAACCGGTTAACTGCTGTTATTAGCTCCGGTTTGGGCATTAAGGGGTGAATTGGTCTGAAAATTTGTGTGCAACCTTTTCAAAGCATTATGACACTGTGGTGAAAATTTCATAAAAATCGGATGTGTTTTTGATGGTTTTTTGATGTTTCAGTAATAAAGTGTGCACTTTTATTATTTAAAGAGACAGTAACGTTTTTGTCAAAAATAAATTTTATTGCATTGAAGTTACTTTTAAGTCTGTTAAACATGTCTGAACCTTCAGATAGCCTATGTTCTGTATGTTCAAAGGCCAAGGTGGTTCCCCCATTAAATTTATGTGTGAAATGTGCTATAGCGTCCAAACAGCTTAAGGACCGTACAATTACACTTAAAGGGACAGTCTACACCAAAATTGTTTTTATTTAAAAAGATAGATAATCCCTTTATTACCCATTCCCCGGTTTTGCATAACCAACACAATTATAATAATATACTTTTTACCTCTGTGATTACCTTGTATCTAAGCCTTTGCAGACAGCCTCCTTATCTAAGTGCCTTTGACAGACATGCAGTGTAGTCAATCAGTGAAGACTCCTAAATAACTTCACGGGAGTGAGCACAATGTTATCTATATGACACATGTGAACTAGCACAGTCTAACTGTGAAAAACTTTTAAAATGCTCTGAGTTAGGAGGCGGTTTTCAACGGTTTAGAAATCAGTTTGAGCCTAGCTAGGTTTAGCTTTTCAAAAATACCACCAAGGGAACAAAGCAAATTTGATGATAAAAGTAAATAGGAAAGTTGTTTAAAATTGCATGCCCTATCTGAATCATGAAAGTTTAGTTTTGACTTTACTGTCCCTTTAAAGATATAGCCCAAGATGATTCTTTAGCTGAAGGGTGTGAAGATAGCTCGCTATCCTCCCCTTCTGTGTCAACACCAGCTATGCCCGCGCAAGCGATGCCTAGTACATCTAACGCACCAATTGCGATTACTATGCAACAGTTAGCGGCAGTAATGGATAATTCTCTCTCAGCATTTTTATCCAAACTGCCTGCTTTTCCTAGGAAGCGTGATTGCTCAGTTTTAAACACAGAGGATGAGCAAGCAGACGCAGAGGATAAGTTATCTGTAGTTCCCTCACACCAATCTGACTTAGCGGTGAGGGAAGGCCTGTCTGAGGGAGAAATTTCTGACACAGGAAAGGTTTCTCAGCAGGCAGAGCCTGATACTATAGAATTTAAATTTAAGCTAGAACACCTCTGCGCCCTACTTAAGGAGGACCTAGCTACACTTGATGATTGTGACCCTTTGGTGATCCCAGAAAAATTATGTAAAATTGACAAATTCTTAGAGGTCCCAGTACACACTGATGCGTTTCCAATACCCAAGAGGGTGGCGGATATCTTTAATAAGGAGTGGGAGAAGCCATGAGTACCTTTTGTTCCCCCTCCTATATTTAAGAAAATGTTCCCAATTGTTGATCCCAGAAGGGACGCGTGGCAGACGGTCCCTAAGGTAGAGGGGGCAGTTTCAACGCTAGCTAAGCGCACGACTATACCAATAGAAGACAGTTGCGCTTTCAAAGATCCTATGGATAAAAAATTAGAAGGTTTACTTAAGAAAATCTTTGTTTAACAGGGTTTTCTTCTTCAACCAATTTCATGCATTATTCCTGTAACCACTGCAGCGGCTTTTTGGTTTGAGGAACTAGAAAACTCGCTCCAAAAGGAGACTTCTTATGATGAAGTCATGGACAGAATTCACGCCCTGAAGTTGGCTAATACTTTCATTACAGACGCCGCTTTCCAGTTAGCTAAATTAGCGGCGAAAAATTCTGGTTTTGCAATTGTGGCGCGCAGAGCGCTTTGGTTAAAGTCTTGGTCGGCGGATGTGTCGTCCAAAACAAAATTACTTAATATTCCTTTCAAGGGTAAGACCCTATTTGGGCCAGAGTTGAAGGAAATTATTTCAGATATCACTGGGGGAAAGGGCCATGCCCTTCCACAGGATAGACCTTTCAAGGCTAAAAATAAGTCTAATTTTCGTTCCTTTCGCAATTTCAGGAACGGACCGACTTCCACCTCTACAGCCACTAGGCAAGAGGGTAACACATCCCAGCCCAAACCAGCATGGAAGCCTTTGCAAGGCTGGAACAAGGGCAAACAGGCCAAGAAGCCTGCTGCTGCTACCAAGACAGCATGAAGGGGTAGCCCCCGATCCGGGACCGGATCTAGTAGGGGGCAGACTTTCTCTCTTTGCTCAGGCTTGGGCAAGAGATGTTCCGGACCCCTGGGCACTAGAAATTGTTTCTCAGGGGTATCTTCTAGAGTTCAAGGACCTTCCTCCAAGGGGAAGGTTCCACATGTCTCGCTTATCTTTAGACCAGATAAAGAGACAGGCATTCTTACGTTGCGTAGAAGACCTATTAAAGATGGGAGTGATACACCCAGTTCCAACAGCGGAACAAGGACTGGGTTTTTACTCAAACCTGTTTGTAGTTCCCAAAAAAGAAGGAACTTTCAGGCCAATTCTGGACTTAAAAATTCTAAACAAATTCCTCAGAGTTCCATCATTCAAAATGGAAACTATTCGGACAATTTTACCAACGATCCAGGAGGGTCAATACATGACTACCGTGGACTTAAAGGATGCGTACCTGCATATTCCTATCCACAAAGATCACCATCAGTTCCTGAGGTTCGCCTTTCTGGACAAACATTACCAGTTCGTGGCTCTTCCGTTCGGATTAGCCACTGCTCCCAGAATTTTCACAAAGGTGCTAGGGTCCCTTCTAGCGGTGCTAAGGCCGAGGGGCATTGCAGTAGCACCTTACCTAGACGACATTCTAATACAAGCGTCATCCCTTCCCAAAGCAAGGGCTCATACAGACATTGTTCTAGCCTTTCTCAGATCTCACGGATGGAAGGTGAACATAGAAAAAAGTTCCCTGTCCCCGTCCACAAGGGTTCCCTTTCTGGGAACAATAATAGACTCCGTAGAAATGAAGATCTTTCTGACAGAGGTCAGGAAGTTAAAGCTTCTGAACGCTTGTCGAGTTCTTCAATCCATTCCTCAGCCCTCCATAGCTCAGTGCATGGAGGTAATAGGACTAATGGTTGCGGCAATGGACGTGGTTCCTTTTGCTCGAATTCATTTAAGACCATTGCAACTGTGCATGCTCAAACAGTGGAATGGGGATTATGCAGACTTGTCTCCCCAGATTCAAATGGACCAGAAAACCAGAGACTCACTCCTCTGGTGGCTGTCTCTAGATCACCTGTCTCAGGGAATGAGTTTCCGCAGACCGGAGTGGATCATTGTCACGACCGACGCCAGTCTTTTGGGCTGGGGCGCGGTCTGGGAGTCCCTGAAGGCTCAGGGTCTATGGTCTCGGGAAGAATCTCTTCTCCCGATAAACATATTGGAATTGAGAGCGATATTCAATGCGCTCCAGGCATGGCCTCAACTAGCGGAGGCCAGATTCATCAGATTTCAGTCGGACAACATGACGACTGTAGCGTACATCAATCATCAGGGGGGAACAAAGAGTTCCCTGGCGATGAGAGAGGTATCCAAGATCATCAAATGGGCAGAGGATCGCTCCTGCCATCTATCAGCAATTCACATCCCAGGAGTGGACAACTGGGAAGCGGATTATCTGAGTCGTCAGACTTTCCATCCGGGGGAGTGGGAACTTCACCCGGAGGTTTTTGCCCAGTTAACTCAACTATGGGGCATTCTGGATCTGATGGCGTCACGTCAGAACTCCAAAGTTCCATGTTACGGGTCCAGGGATCCCAAGGCGACACTGGTAGAGGCCTTAGCAGCGCCTTGGTCGTTCAATCTAGCTTATGTCTTTCCACCGTTTACTCTTCTCCCACGGCTAGTAGCCAGGATCAAACAGGAGAAGGCTTTGGTAATTCTGATAGCTCCTGCGTGGCCACGCAGGACCTGGTATGCAGACCTGGTGAATATGTCATCGGTTCCACCATGGAAGCTACCTTTGAGGCAGGACCTTCTAATTCAAGGTCCATTCGTACATTCAAACCTAGTCTCTCTGCAACTGACTGCTTGGAGATTGAATGCTTGATTCTAGCTAAGCGTGGGTTTTCGGATTCAGTTATAGATACCCTGATTCAGGCTAGAAAGCCTGTCACTAGGAAAATTTACCATAAGATATGGCGGGAATATCTTTGTTGGTGCGAATCCAAGGGTTACTCATGGAGTAAGATTAGGATTCCAAGGATTTTAGCTTTTCTCCAAGAAGGATTGGAGAAAGGTTTGTCAGCTAGTTCCTTAAAGGGACAGATATCAGCTCTGTCTGTTTTGTTACACAAACGTCTGGCAGCAATGCCAGATGTTCAGGAGTTTGTGCAGGCTTTAGTCAGAATCAAGCCTGTCTACAGACCTGTGGCTCCTCCATGGAGTCTAAATCTAGTTCTTTCAGTTCTTCAGGGGGTTCCGTTTGAACCTCTACATTCCATAGATATTAAGTTACTATCTTGGAAAGTTTTGTTTTTGGTTGCTATCTCTTCCGCTAGAAGAGTTTCTGAATTGTCTGCTTTGCAGTGTAATTCACCCTATCTGGTGTTTCATACAGATAAGGTCGTTTTACGTAGCAAACCTGGTTTTCTTCCAAAAGTGGTTTCCAATAAGAATATTAACCCGGAAATAGTTGTTCCTTCTCTGTGTCCTAACCCAGCTTCTAACAAGGAACGTCTGTTACACAATCTCGATGTGGTTCGTGCTTTGAAGTTTTACCTAAAAGCAACTAAAGATTTCAGACAAACATCGTCCTTGTTTGTCGTCTATTCTGGTAAGAGGAGAGGTCAAAAGGCGACTGCGACCTCTCTGTCTTTCTGGCTGAAAAGCATCATCCGATTGGCTTATGAGACTGCTGGAAGGCAGCCTCCTGAACTAATTACAGCTCACTCTACTAGAGCTGTGGCTTCAACTTGGGCTTTCAAGAATGAGGCTTCTGTTGAACAGATCTGTAAGGCAGCGACTTGGTCTTCACTGCTTACATTTGCCAAATTTTACAAATTCAATACTTTTGCTTCTTCTGAGGCTATTTTTGGGAGAAAGGTTTTGCAAGCAGTGGTGCCTTCCGTTTAGGTTACCTGACTTGTTCCCTCCCTTCATCCGTGTCCTAAAGCTTTGGTATTGGTTCCCACAAGTAAGGATGAAGCCGTGGACAGGATACACCAATGTAGGAGAAAACAGAATTTATGTTTACCTGATAAATTTCTTTCTCCTACGGTGTATCCGGTCCACGGCCCACCCTGGCATTTTAGTCAGGTTTAAATTTATTTTTATAAACTACAGTCACCACTGCACCCTATGGTTCTCCTTTTTCTCCTAACCGTCGGTCGAATGACTGGGGGGGTGGAGCCTGAGGGGAGCTATATGGACAGCTTTGCTGTGTGCTCTCTTTGCCACTTCCTGTAGGGATTGAGAATATCCCACAAGTAAGGATGAAGCCGTGGACCGGATACACCGTAGGAGTAAGAAATTTATCAGGTAAACATAAATTCTGTTTTCATATACAAAAAAACCTAAAGGAACAATGTCCCCTACATTTTTAACTCTGCAACAAGTAAATGGAAACACATTAGGAGGAAACCAATTTTATAATATACCTTCACTTTTATAGAAACCATTCCAAATCACCAGCATTTATTGCAATTTTTTAAATCAATGCATGACCACTTTTTATGTAGCTGTGGCCTTATTTTTTTTATCACATGTAGGTACCAGTCTGTGGCCATAGAATATGTATTATTTGGTGGCCACTTTAGTATTTGTTATTTATTTACTTCAGGAATCCAGTGGACGAGAGCAATTAAAGTAACATATTTCAGCTGTCAATCCCTGCTTACTCAAATTCAATCAGAATCTATGGCACAGGAGGCAGAACTGCTCCATGAAGGTTTACGTTTCCATGGTAACAGCTAATCAATCAGGTTTTATAGCATGCTGACTACAATACTGCTGACAGATGATATCCTTTAACCACTTCATTTTCACAGGGTCGTGCTAACGATTGCCATTCTGTATTCCTACCCAATTTCCATCCTTTTCTGTCATAGGTACCCACACCTTATCTGCAGTTCCCTGGAATTAGTTGTATATGTAAGAATCAATAGAAGGGCATTATTTGTTTATTTATTTTGCAAGGATTGTGTAAAGTAAAAGATGAATATACATATGTTAACAAACTGTTTCTTTTTGCAAGAATGAACTGTGTTTATAATTTTGCTTTTTTTTTTTTTTTTTTTGCAAATAAATTCTACATCTGCTCATAATTAAGTTTTTTTAATTCATCTTTAATGAGCCCTTTTCTGTTTTAAATGAAGTGGTAACGTGGTAGGATACCACGTGGTGTCTCCATGCCAGACCTGCCTGCTCTCTTGCAACAACAGTCACTTCTGGATGTTCCCCAGCAAGTGTGTGTACAGTACAAATAGAATGGATTGCACCGGTAAGCACAGAATCCTTTGTATAATGTCTTAGTTCCCTTATATTAGCTTAAAGTAGCTATTGCTTTCTCACATTTGTCATTACAAGAGCCAACCCATAAATTAAAAAATGCCTACAAACCAGTCACCTCTACCTAAATTCTGCCATTATATGGTCAAAAGATGACTCATTGTCATTGTTAGAATGCAGAGCCCTGTGTACCAAAATCGTAACACTATCAATCTTAAAGGGATATACAAGTGCAAAATGAAAATGCTCAAATACAGTGCTTGACATATATATATATATATATGGGGTATTTGTGTGATGGATATTGTCATTTGTTTACATTAAAGAAACTTTTTACTACAAGACCGGTGAGTGCAGCATTTCTTCTACTCATAAGGAGAGCTGGAAAGGATATGTATTGTATATGCAGCACCACGGCAATTGGACTGTGTTCAATGGAGTGCACCTTATTTTGAATTTGCATATATATATATATATATATATATATATATAGCTCAAAATTTCAAGCCCAAAATGTTACTTGCCACTTTTGATCCCACCCACAACTAACCCACCCCCTCTTTGCATATGTTTAGCCAATGTGAAACACCTTATTGTGAAGTAATACTTTAATATTGTTTTTGTTTTATACCATTAATTAAACAATGCTACATACAGTAATTAACAAAAATAAATGCATAGCAGTTAGCAACATCAACTAGGGTTCTAGGGAAGACAACAGCTGGGCAGAAAAAAGGAAGTTGTTGAACTGAGAGAATTCAGAGAGTGTTGACATTAATGTGAGGTCATAGCAGACCTGAAAGAATTGTTTTATAATTATCATCTCTCATCTAACTTTCGCCACTACCTCCTCTCTCAAATCTCTTTTTACCCCCTCCATTCCCTTCTCCCATGGGGACGAATTATCAAGCGGCGGGTGGACATGATTCGCTGTGGCAAATCATATCCGCCACGGCATCGCTAAATGCCGACAGCATACGCTGTCTGCATTTAACATTGCACAAGCATTTATTGTGAAATGTTTGTGCAATACCGCCCCCTGAACATTCGCAGACAATCAGCCGCTAGCAGGGGGTGTCCATCATTCCGATTGTATCTGATTAGGATTATTGCTGTCCGCCACTTCAGAGGAAGAGTTAAGAAGCAGCAGTCTTACGACCGCTGCTTCTTACGAAATATCTTTTCTTTTCTCTCTCCTCTCTCTTCACTCTTTCTTTTTTTTTTTTTCTCCACTCTTCCTTAACGCGATCTTTTTCTCCACTCTCACTTTTCCTCTCCAATCTCTCTCTGCCCCTGTTTACCCTCTCAGAAGTAATAATCTAGGCACTAATGGTGTCCCTATAGCCCTAGAGGAATATCAAATACTTGCCCTTCTTATGGATATATAATATCCCTTTAGATAATATTTATAGCAGGTAGCTCAACATTCATTCAGTAACTATCACTCTCCACTGTTAAATTTTCACTCGCCAATGGCTAGTGAAAATTTTGAGCCCTGATATATATTTCTGTGCGTGTGTTGTTTGCGGTTAGCCCTACTGCATTGCAAACTATTGCTACATATATGCTCTATATGCTCACATACTCCCAGTCGCTTGACCCCCAATCTGTATGGCATTTTACAGCTCTAGCCAGCATCAGATGTGAAATCAAGTTATATAAACTCCCTCTTCCCAGGGCTCAAGGTAGGTTTGCCACCTCGGCCATGTTTTCCTGGATACTTATGAGTTACACATGCTGCAGGGTGTGCAGGGAGGAACATGAATAGTGCTGTCCATGGTCACAGTTTTTGTGCTGTCCAGCAGCATAATGGATGTTTTTTTCCTCTGCACACCCATCAGCATGTGTAACTCATAATTGTCCAGGAAAACATGGCCGATGTGGCAACACTAGCTACAGGGCCTTATTTAAGGTGCTAGTGGTTCCCTGGCACGTGGGCGTTTCAAGCCCTGCTCCAATATCTTAAAGGAACATTAAACACTAAATGCATTTTATAACCATAGTATTGAGGGTGGTTGGCACCATGTTGAAAACTAGCTTTCACTGCATTCTATCGCTGACATGTTTGCACATTTGCAGCAACTCTCCTTCAAATACATGCAGTGAAATCTAGGTTAAAAATGGTGGCAATTAGAGGTATGGGAATGAAATTTATTTAGTGTTTTTGATAGCCCTTTAAAATATATTATCAATGCAAATTGCTTGCACATAACAATGTTTAACCCTTGCAAATGGGTTAAACACTTAGGCCTAGATTTAGAGTTCGGCGGTAAAAGGGCTGTTAACGCTCCGCGGGCTTTTTTCTGGCCGCACCATAAATTTAACTCTGGTATCGAGAGTTCAAACAAATGCTGCGTTAGGCTCCAAAAAAGGAGCGTAGGGCATTTTTACCGCAAATGCAACTCTCGATACCAGAGTTGCTTACGGACGCGGCCGGCATCAAAAACGTGCTCGTGCACGATTCTCCCATAGGAAACAATGGGACTGTTTGAGCTGAAAAAAAACCTAACACCTGCAAAAAAGCAGCGTTCAGCTCCTAACGCAGCCCCATTGTTTCCTATGGGGAAACACTTCCTACGTCTGCACCTAACACTCTAACATGTACCCCGAGTCTAAACACCCCTAACCTTACACTTATTAACCCCTAATCTGCCGCCCCCCGCTATCGCTGACCCCTGCATTACAGTTTTAACCCCTAATCTTCCGCTCCGTAAACCGCCGCAACCTACGTTATCCCTATGTACCCCTAATCTGCTGCCCTAACATCGCCGACCCCTATGTTATATTTATTAACCCCTAATCTGCCCCCCACAACGTCGCCGACACCTACCTACACTTATTAACCCCTAATCTGCCGAGCGGACCTGAGCGCTACTATAATAAAGTTATTAACCCCTAACCCGCCTCACTAACCCTATCATAAATAGTATTAACCCCTAATCTGCCCTCCCTAACATCGCCGACACCTACCTTCAATTATTAACCCCTAATCTTCCGATCGGAGCTCACCGCTATTCTAATAAATGTATTAACCCCTAAAGCTAAGTCTAACCCTAACACTAACACCCCCCTAACTTAAATATAATTTACATCTAACGAAATAAATTAACTCTTATTAAATAAATTAATCCTATTTAAAGCTAAATACTTACCTGTAAAATAAACCCTAATATAGCTACAATATAAATTATAATTATATTTTAGCTATTTTAGGATTAATATTTATTTTACAGGCAACTTGGTATTTATTTTAACTAGGTACAATAGCTATTAAATAGTTAAGAACTATTTAATAGTTACCTAGTTAAAATAATTACAAAATTACCTGTAAAATAAATCCTAACCTAAGATATAATTAAACCTAACACTACCCTATCAATAAAATAATTAAATAAACTACCTACAATTACCTACAATTAACCTAACACTACACTATCAATAAATAAATTAAATACAATTGCTACAAATAAATACAATTAAATAAACTAGCTAAAGTACAAAAAATAAAAAAGAACTAAGTTACAGAAAATAAAAAAATATTTACAAACATAAGAAAAATATTACAACAATTTTAAACTAATTACACCTACTCTAAGCCCCCTAATAAAATAACAAAGCCCCCCAAAATAAAAAATTCCCTACCCTATTCTAAATTTAAAAAGTTACAAGCTCTGTTACCTTACCAGCCCTGAACAGGGCCCTTTGCGGGGCATGCCCCAAGAAGTTCAGCTCTTTTGCCTGTAAAAGAAAACATACAATACCCCCCCCCAACATTACAACCCACCACCCACATACCCCTAATCTAACCCAAACCACCCTTAAATAAACATAACACTAATCCCCTGATGATCTTCCTACCTTGTCTTCACCATACCAGGTTCACCGATCCGTCCTGGCTCCGATATCTTCATCCAACCCAAGCGGGGGCTAGACATCCACTGAAGAAGTCCAGAAGAGGGTCCAAAGTCTTCCTCCTATCCGGCAAGAAGAGGACATCCGGACCGGCAAACATCTTCTCCAAGCGGCATCTTCGATCTTCTTCCATCCGGTGCGGAGCGGGTCCATCTTGAAGCAGGCGACGCGGATCCATCCTCTTCTTCCGATGTCTCCCGACGAATGACGGTTCCTTTAAGGGACGTCATCCAAGATGGCGTCCCTCGAATTCCGATTGGCTGATAGGATTCTATCAGCCAATCGGAATTAAGGTAGGAATTTTCTGATTGGCTGATGGAATCAGCCAATCAGAATCAAGTTCAATCCGATTGGCTGATCCAATCAGCCAATCAGATTGAGCTCGCATTCTATTGGCTGTTCCGATCAGCCAATAGAATGCGAGCTCAATCTGATTGGCTGATTGGATCGGCCAATCGGATTGAACTAGATTCTGATTGGCTGATTCCATCAGCCAATCAGAAAATTCCTACCTTAATTCCGATTGGCTGATAGAATCCTATCAGCCAATCGGAATTCGAGGGACGCCATCTTGGATGACGTCCCTTAAAGGAACCGTCATTCGTCGGGAGACATCGGAAGAAGAGGATGGATCCGCGTCGCCTGCTTCAAGATGGACCCGCTCCGCACCGGATGGAAGAAGATCGAAGATGCCGCTTGGAGAAGATGTTTGCCGGTCCGGATGTCCTCTTCTTGCCGGATAGGAGGAAGACTTTGGACCCTCTTCTGGACTTCTTCAGTGGATGTCTAGCCCCCGCTTGGGTTGGATGAAGATATCGGAGCCAGGACGGATCGGTGAACCTGGTATGGTGAAGACAAGGTAGGAAGATCATCAGGGGATTAGTGTTAGGTTTATTTAAGGGTGGTTTGGGTTAGATTAGGGGTATGTGGGTGGTGGGTTGTAATGTTGGGGGGGGGGTATTGTATGTTTTTTTTAACAGGCAAAAGAGCTGAACTTCTTGGGGCATGCCCCGCAAAGGGCCCTGTTCAGGGCTGGTAAGGTAAAAGAGCTTGTAACTTTTTTAATTTAGAATAGGGTAGGGAATTTATTATTTTGGGGGGCTTTGTTATTTTATTAGGGGGCTTAGAGTAGGTGTAATTAGTTTAAAATTGTTGTAATATTTTTCTTATGTTTGTAAATATTTTTTTATTTTCTGTAACTTAGTTCTTTTTTATTTTTTGTACTTTAGCTAGTTTATTTAACTGTATTTATTTGTAGCAATTGTGTTTATTTAATTTATTGATAGTGTAGTGTTAGGTTAATTGTAGGTAATTGTAGGTAGTTTATTTAATTATTTTATTGATAGGGTAGTGTTAGGTTTAATTATATCTTAGGTTAGGATTTATTTTACAGGTAAATTTGTTATTATTTTAACTAGGTAACTATTAAATAGTTCTTAACTATTTAATAGCTATTGTACCTAGTTAAAATAAATACCAAGTTGCCTGTAAAATAAATATTAATCCTAAAATAGCTACAATGTAATTATAATTTATATTGTAGCTATATTAGGATTTATTTTACAGGTAAGTATTTAGCTTTAAATAGGAATAATTTATTTAATAAGAGTTAATTTATTTCGTTAGATGTAAATTATATTTAAGTTAGGGGGGTGTTAGTGTTAGGGTTAGACTTAGCTTTAGGGGTTAATACATTTATTAGAATAGCGGTGAGCTCCGATCGGAAGATTAGGGGTTAATAATTGAAGTTAGGTGTCGGCGATGTTAGGGAGGGCAGATTAGGGGTTAATACTATTTATGATAGGGTTAGTGAGGCGGGTTAGGGGTTAATAACTTTATTATAGTAGCGGTGCGGTCCGCTCGGCAGATTAGGGGTTAATAAGTGTAGGCAGGTGTCGGCGACGTTGAGGGGGGCAGATTAGGGGATAATAAATATAATATAGGGGTCGGCGGTGTTAGGGGTAGCAGATTAGGGGTACATAGGGATAACGTAGGTGGCGGCGCTTTGCGGTCGGAAGATTAGGGGTTAATTATTTTAAGTAGCTGGCGGCGATGTTGTGGGGGGCAGATTAGGGGTTAATAAATGTAATATAGGGGTCGGCGGGGTTAGGGGCAGCAGATTAGGGGTACATAAGTATAACGTAGGTGGCGGTCGGCAGATTAGGGGTTAAAATTTTTAATCGAGTGGCGGCGATGTGGGGGGACCTCGGTTTAGGGGTACATAGGTAGTTTATGGGTGTTAGTGTACTTTAGGGTACAGTAGTTAAGAGCTTTATAAACCGGCGTTAGCCAGAAAGCTCTTAACTCCTGCTATTTTCAGGCGGCTGGAATCTTGTCGTTAGAGCTCTAACGCTCACTGCAGAAACGACTCTAAATACCAGCGTTAGAAAGATCCCATTGAAAAGATAGGCTACGCAAATGGCGTAGGGGGATCTGCGGTATGGAAAAGTCGCGGCTGCAAAGTGAGCGTTAGACCCTTTAATCACTGACTCCAAATACCAGCGGGCGGCCAAAACCAGCGTTAGGAGCCTCTAACGCTGGTTTTGACGGCTACCGCCGAACTCTAAATCTAGGCCATAGTTAGTCAGCTCAAGAACAGCAATACATTACTAGGAGATAGATGAACATATGCAGTGAGACAACGACAAAAGGGAAATGTGCGTATCTACCAGTCACAAGCTAGTTCCATGTGCTACTTTGCTGCGCTAAAGATATGTTAACATGTTTTTCAACAAAGCATGCTAAAGAAAACAAACTGCATTTTAAATGAAAGTGAATTTAAATGTGTCTTAAAATGACATGCTGTATCTGAATTGTGAAAGTTTAGATTAAAGGGATATTAAACCCATTTTTTTTCTTTAATGATTCAGAGCATGGAATTTTAAGTAACTTATTAAAGGGACACTGCATTTTTTTCTTTCATTATTCAGATAGAGCATGAAATTTTAAGCAACTTTCTAATTTACTCCTATTATCAATTTGTCTTCGTTCTCTTGCTATCTTTATTTGAAAAAGAATGCATCTAAGCTTTTTTTTTTTGGTTCAGTATGTCTGGACAACACTTTTTTTATTGGTGGATAAATTTATCCAACAATCAGCAAGAACAACCCAGGTTGTTCACCAAAAATGGGCCGGCATCTAAACTTACTTCCTTGCATTTCAAATAAAGACAATTTGATAATAGGAGTAAATTAGAAAGTTGCTTAAAATGTCATGCTCTATCTGAATCACGAAAGAAAAAATTTGGGTTCAGTGTCCCTTTAATTTACTCATATTATCCATTTTTCTTCATTTTCTTGGTATATATATTTGTTTGAAAAGCATTTTTGGTTCAGCACCTGGGTATCGATTGCTGATTGATATTACCACCAATCAGCAAGCGCTAACCAGGGTGCTGAACCAAAAATGGTCCGGCTCCTAAGCTTAAAGGGACACTGAACCCAAATGTTTTCTTTCGTGATTCAGATAGGAGTAAATTAGAAAGTTGCTTAAAATTTCATGGTCTATTATCAAATTTTCTTCATTCTCTTGGTATCTTTATTTGATACACACCCTCACTGACATACACACTCTCACAGAGACACCCACAGAAAATGCACAGACATACACACACACCCTCACATAGACACCCACAGATAACACAGACATACATACATATACACACACCCACCCTCACAGAGATATCCACAGAAAACACACAAAGACATACACACCCACCCTTACAGAGGCAGCCAGAGAAAATACACAGACATACATACACACACCCTCACAGAGACACCCACAGAAAAAGCACAAAGACATACGCACACACCCTCACAGAGAGACCCACAGAAAAAAATACACACACACTCATAGAGACACAAACAAAAGCACAAAGACATAAACACAGACACCCACAGAAACACTCACAGTAGGTAAAATTTATGCTCATTGCATCCCCTAAATCAACAGTGTGTGACATGCATGATAAAAAAAAAATTGCAGAAATTAAGAGATCACTTTTTAAAGAATCATATTTGTAAATGTGCAAACAAAAATAATTCTGTGAATTCAAAATTGTACATTAATGATCTGGGTAGATGGCTAGAAAGGTTGACATATGTTTGTTTTTTTCCCCAACCAAGAGCACCACTTAAAATATGGTGTACAAATGTTCCCATCTGTCAGTTATACTTATGGATTTTGAAAATGCTGTACACTATATGGTCTTGGTGGAACCATAAGCTGTGGTACTCAGTCTCATACCATTAGATCTGGTTAAATGCAGGATTTAGGCTTGTTTGTATGTATTTCAAAATTAAGTCAGCTGTAGTGTAAACTGAACAGTGTTAAGTTAACCTGTCTCATTTCAAACACTGAGCAATCTTAGTATTAGTATAACATTTTATGCAGATGTAAAAATTTTAGATAAAATGCCTCCTTGCATCTGGAAAGTCTTTGCATAAAGGGGCAGTAAACTGGAATGTAATTAAAATATATATATTAATTAAAAAAAAACTTAATATCTGCCAAAAGGGCACCTACCATTTGTGTATTGAGGTGGAAACATTTCTCCATGGCTTTAAATATAGAATTTCTACAGCATTGTCAAATAATCATAAATACACTGCTGCATATTGCTAACAAAAATGTGTTTTCTTCTAGATACGATGAGTCCACGGATTCATCCTTACTTGTGGGATATTATCCTCCTGTTAACAGGAAGTGGCAAAGAGCACCACAGCAGAGCTGTATATATAGCTCCTCCCTTCTCTCCACCCCCAGTCATTCTCTTTGCCTATACTAGTAACAGGAAGAGGTAAAGTGAAAGAGGTGTTAAAATGATAGTTTTTATTTTCTTCAAGCAAGACTTTTTTATTTTAAATGGTACCGGTGAGTGTTATTTTTCCTCAGGCAGCAGATGGAAGAAGATTTCTGCCTGGAGTTGTCACTAAGATCCAGAGGAGTTCCCACAGAATGGCTGAGGAGTACTTGAGAAGCTTCAGTGTGGGGAACGTTTTTCATGCTACAAGCATTGAGGTATGTTCAGTCATTTATTTCTGGAGACTGTGGTATTTCAGAACTGGCTGACATAGTTCCCATGAGGGAAGGGATAAGCAGTAATCCTACATATATGAAGGGGTATTACTGGGACCTGTATATTATTGTGTATGGGCTAAAATGCAGCAAAGGAATGGCAGCATGGTTGACACTGGCAACATAACGTTTTTTATGATGAAACGTTTTTTATGTTCAATGGTTCTGGAGGGTTTCATATGGCTTATATGTTTTATTTGGGGATACAAAAAACCCACATGGCTAGTTCCTATACCGCTTTACTGCGGTTTTTGTTAGGCAGAGAGACATCGCATAGGATGGACAGGACCTAATTTTCGCACCTCAGATGCGCAGTTGATTTTCATATCAAAGCAGCAGGCTCCAGCTCAGGTTATGCCATCCAATTCTCCCCAAGTGTCACCACCTTTAACGCCCACTCAAGCGACGCCAAGTACTTCTAGTGCGTCTTATTCTTTTACTCTGCATGATATGGCTGCAGTTATGTCTACTACCCTTACAGAGGTATTGTCTAAACTGCCAGGTTTACAGGGTAAGCGCAGTAGATCCGGTATTAGGGTAAATGCTGAGCCCTCTGATGCTTTATTGGCCATTTCCGATGTACCCTCACAGTGTTCTGAGTTGGGGGTAGGGGAATTGCTGTGTGAGGGAGAGCTTTCAGATTCAGGAAATGTGTTCCCTTAAACAGTCTCGGACGTGACGGCCTTTCAATTTAAGCTTGAACACCTCCGCCTGTTACTCCGGGAGGTTTTAGCGACTCTGGATGATTGTGACCCTATTGTAATATAACCAGAGAAATTGTGTAAGATGGATAATTATCTAGAGGTACCTACTTACACTAATGTTTTTCCAGTCCCTAAAAGAATTTCGGACATTGTTACTAAGGAATGGGATAGACCAGGCATTCCGTTCTCTCCCCCTCCTACTTTTAAGAAAATGTTTCCCATATCTGACACCATTCCTGGCAAACGGTCCCTAAGGTGGAGGGAGCTATTTCTACTCTGGCTAAGCGTACAACTATACCTATTGAGGACAGTTGTGCTTTCAAAGATCCTATGGATAAAAAATTAGAGGTTTTTTTTAAAGAAATTGTTTATTCATCAGGGTTTTCTTCTACAACCTATAGCGTGCATTGTTCCAGTTACTACTGCAGCAGCTTTTTGGTTCGAGGCTCTAGAGGAGTCTCTTAAGGTTGAGACCCCATTAGATAATATTTTGGATAGAATTAAGGCTCTCAAGCTAGCTACTTCTTTAATTACCGATGCCGCTTTTCAAATGGCTAAATTAGCGGCAAAAAATGCAAGTTTTGCCATTTTAGCGCATAGAGCGTTATGGCTTAAGTCTTGGTCTGCTGATGTGTCATCAAAATCTAAGCTTTTAGCTATTCCTTTTAAAGGTAAGACGCTATTCGGGCCTGAACTAAAGGAAATCATTTCCGACATTACTGGAGGTAAAGGTCATGCCCTGCCTCAGGACAAGACTGTTAAGATGAGGGCTAAACAAAATAATTTTCGTTCCTTTCGAAACTTTAAAGGTGGACCCTCTACTTCCTCCTCGGCCACAGAGCAGGAGGGGAATTTTGCTCAATCCAAGTCAGTCTGGAAACCGAACCAGACCTGGAATAAAGGTAAACAAGTTGAGAAGCCTGCTGCTGCTACCAAGACAGCATGAAGGGGCAGCCCCCGATCCGGGACCGGATTTAGTAGGGGCAGACTTTCTCTCTTCGCTCAGGCTTGGGCAAGGGATGTTCAGGATCCCTGGGCACTAGAAATTGTGACCCAGGGGTATCGACTAGCATTCAAGAATTTTCTCCCAAGAGGGAGATTTCATCTTTCACGTTTGTCTGTAGACCAGACAAAAAGAGAGGCATTCTTACGCTGTGTAAAAGACCTCTATACCATGGGTGTAATTTGTCCAGTTCCAAAACTAGAACAGGGACAGGGTTTTTACTCAAATCTGTTGATGGTTCCCAAAAAAGAGGGAACCTTCAGACAGATTTTAGATCTCAAATGTCTAAACAAATTTCTCAGAGTCCCATCGTTCAAGATGGAGACCATACGAACAATTTTGCCAATGATCCAGGAGGGTCAATATATGACCACCGTGGACTTAAAGGATGCGTATCTTCACATTCCTATCCACAAGGATCATCATCAGTTTCTCAGGTTTGCCTTTCTGGACAAACCCTATCAGTTCATGGCCCTTCCTTTCGGGTTGGCCACAGCTCCCAGAATCTTCACAAAGGTGCTAGGGTCCCTTCTGGCGGTTCTAAGGCCGCGGGGCATAGCAGTGGCACCCTATCTGGACGATATTTTGATTCAGGCGTCAACTTACCATCTAACCAAATCTCACACGGACATCGTGTTGGCTTTTCTAAGAACTCACGGTTGGAAAGAGAATATAGAAAAGAGTTCACTTGTTCCACTTCGGTAGACATGAAAATATTTCTGACGGAGGTCAGAAAGTCAAAGATTCTAAATACTTGCCGAGCGCTTCAGTCCCTTCTTCGGCCATCAGTGGCTCAGTGTATGGAGGTCATTGGATTAATGGTAGCAGCAATGGACATCGTTCCGTTTGCACACTTTCATCTCAGGCCACTGCAGCTGTGCATGCTCAGACAGTGGAATGGGGATTGTGCGAATTTATCTCCTCAGATAAATCTGGATCAAGAGACCAGAGACTCTCTTCTTTGGTGGTTGTCACAGGATCATCTGTCCCAGGGTCTGTGCTTCCGCAGACCAGCATGGGTTATAGTGACGACGGTCGCCAGCCTTTTGGGCTGGGGTGCAGTCTGGAATTCCCTGAAGGCTCAGGGTGTTTGGACTCAGGAGGAGTCTCTTCTACCTATCAATATTCTGGAACTGAGAGCAATATTCAATGCGCTTCAGGCGTGGCCTCAGTTGGCTTTGGCCAAATTCATAAGATTCCAGTCAGACAATATCACGACTGTAGCATATATCAATCATCAAGGGGGAACAAAGAGTTCTCTAGCGATGATAGAGGTTTGAAAGATAATCCGATGGGCAGAGACTCACTCTTGACACCTATTAGCAATCTATATCCCAGGAGTAGAGAACTGGGAAGCGGATTTTCTAAGTCGTCAGACTTTTCATCTGGGGGAGTGGGAGCTCCATCTGGAGGTGTTTGCGGCATTGATTCATCAATGGGGCACACAGGAATTGGATCTGATTGCATCTCGTCAGAATGCCAAACTTCCTCGTTATGGGTCCAGGTCAAGGGATCCCCAAGCTGTACTGATAGATGCTCTAGCAGTACCTTGGTCGTTCAACCTGGCTTTTGTGTTTCCTCCATTTCCTCTCCTACCTCGTCTGATTGCAAGAATCAAACAGGAGAGAGCTTCAGTAATCCTGATAGCGCCTGCGTGGCCATGCTGGACTTGGTATGCAGATCTATTGGACATGTCATCTCTGCCACCGTGGAAACTGCCATTGAGACAGGACCTTCTCATCCAAGGTCCGTTCCAACATCCGAATCTAAATTCTCTGCAGCTGACTGCCTGGAGATTAAACACTTGATTTTATCTAAGCGGGGATTCTCTGAGTCGGTCATTGATACTTTGATTCAGGCTTGAAAGCCTGTCACTAGAAAAATTTACCATAAGATATGGTGTAAATATCTTTATTGGTGCAAATCCAAGGGCTACTCATGGAGTAGGGTTAGGATTCCTAGGATTTTATCCTTTCTCCAAGAAGGATTGGAGAAGGGATTATCAGCTAGTTCCTTAAAGGGACAAATTTCTGCTTTGTCAATTTTACTACACAAGCGTCTGGCGGATGTCCCAGACGTTCAGTCTTTTTGTCAGGCTTTAATCAGAATAAAGCCTGTGTTTAAACCTATTGCTCCGCCATGGAGTTTGAATTTAGTTCTCAATGTTCTTCAAGGGGTTCCGTTTGAACCCATGCATTCCATGGATATTAAGCTTTTATCTTGGAAAGTTTTGTTCTTAGTTGCTATCTCTTCTGCTCGAAGGGTTTCTGAGCTTTCTGCGTTACAATGTGATTCGCCTTATCTTATATTCCATTCTGATAAGGTGGTTTTGCATACTAAACCTGGATTCCTTCCTAAGGTTGTTTCAAATAAGAATATTAATAAGGAAATTGTTGTTCCTTCCTTGTGTCCTAATCCTTTGTCTAAGAAGGAACGTCTGTTACATAACTTGGACGTGGTTCGTGCCTTGAAGTTTTACTTACAAGCGACCAAGGATTTCCATCAAACATCTTCTCTATTCATTGTTTATTCTGGAAAGCTTAGGTGTCAAAAAGCTACGGCTACCTTTCTTTTTGGCTGAAAAGCATCATCCGCTTGTCATACGAGACTGCTGGACAGCAGCCTCCTGAAAAAATTACGGCTCATTCTACTAGAGCGGTGGCTTCCACATGGGCTTTTAAAAACGATGCTTCTGTGGAACAGATTTGTAAGGCTGCGACTTGGTCCTCCCTTCATACCTTTTCCAAATTTTCCAAATTTGATACTTTTGCTTCTTCGGAGGCTATTTTTGGGAGAAAGGTTCTTCAAGCAGTGGTGCCTTCCGTTTAGGTATCTGTCTTGTCCCTCCCGTTCATCCGTGTCCTGTTGCTTTGGTATTGTATCCCACAAGTAAGGATGAATCCGTGGACTGGTCGTATCGTAGAAGAAATCAATTTATCAGGTAAGCATAAATTTCTTTTTTATGGACCCCTGGCCCCACCATACAACTACTACCACACTGAAGTTACAATCCGAAATTGCACAAAGAAATAAAAAACATTTACTAAGTAAGTCCTACCTAATCTGCAAAAGAAAGTGATCTGCCATCTGACTCAGACACACACTGTACAAACTTAAGTACCAAGTCTGTCTCACACTGTGCATAGTGGTTTAGTGCACACTCAGAATCCTCTCAAATGCTAATGCTTTACCCCTTGTAATAACATTTCCCACGCTCAATAGCACTCTTCTGTAGTACCCTCTGGTGGCTGCCAAAATCGCCCATGACAGGAGTCACCCCTGTCACCCCCTGATGGCGGCCCTGTTTTAATATATATATATATATATATATATATATATATATATATATATATATATATATATATATATATATACACAGTATCTCACAAAAGTGCAAAAAGTACACCCCTCACATTTTTGTAAATATTTTATTATATCTTTTCATGGGACAACACTGAAGAAATTACACTTTGCTACAATGTAAAGTACTGAGTTTACACCCTGTATAACAGTGTAAACTTGCTGTCCCCTCAAAATAACTCAACACACAGCCATTAATGTCTAAACTGTTGGCATAAGTACTCCATCATTAAAAAAACAAATCATTGTTTTACCCGATACAAAGTAGGGGCCCCCTTTTGGAGAAATTCATGAAACGGGTCGAAAGTGATCTAGTTAAACTCCAATATGTCACACAGAGGGGTCAAAAACCCAACATCACACGTAAACAGAAAAGAGCTCTGGAAAGTCTAAAAAATAACAATAATCTTGTAATCAGGTCAGCAGACAAGGGCGGAGCGATTGTTGTCCTTGATAGAGAAAACATTGTACAAGTGGCATTCAGACAATTGAGAATGGAACAAGATTACGAAGTATTGCGACAGGATCCAACACGGTTGTTCCAACGACAATTGGTCTCCCTTGTGGACGATGGGGTAGAGATGGGTTATATAGACCAGGAAACAAAAGCATATTTACTGGTACAACACCCAGTTATACCTGTGTTTAACCACCTACCGAAGGTTCACAAGTTTGTTGAAAACGTCCAGGGGAGACCAATTGTGAGTGGAATTGGTTCTCTTTTAGAGCATTTGTCGGAGTGGCTGGATGATATCCTGCAGCCGATGGTGAGCACCCTGTGGAGTTTTCTGTCTGACACAAAACATGTCCTAAATTTGCTTTCGGAAGTTGTCTGGCAGAGTAATTTTAAATGGCTCACAGTAGATGTGAGATCTTTATACTCTACCATACCTCACGAGAGAGGACTTGAGGCTTTGAAATTTTTTCTCTCTAGGAAGTTCACAGGGTATCAGGAGTTTATTGATTATATTTTTAGGGTGACCAGCTTTCTCCTGACCCACAACTATTTTTTGTTTGAGGGGGAGTTCTTTCTCCAAAGGCGTGGGACGGCAATGGGGGTCCAAATTCGCCCCCTCCTATGCCAACCTTTTCATGGGTTGGTGGGAGCTCTCCCACGTCTTTGGAGAACAGAATCCATTCAGGCAAGAGATAGTGTGGTATAGGCGTTTTATTGACGACCTCCTTTTCATTTGGAAGGGCTCGAATAGAGATCTTGTGAACTTTGTGGAGGGTTTAAATCATAACTCTGTAGGCATCAGCTTCACTTCCGACACACTGTAAATTTCTTGGACATTACAGTAAAGGGTAGTGCAGGCCACAAAATTACCACCGAAACCTATCGTAAGCCTATTTCAGGGAACTCTCTCCTACATGCATCAAGCTGTCACCCGAGGGGAGTGTTCAGGGGTGTAGCGAGAGGATAGTTCATCCGCCTAAAAAGGAATTGTACTAGTGATCACACATATGAGAAACAAGCGGATGAATTGACAGACAGGCTTATGGAGAGGGGCTATCGGAGGTCAATTATCACCAAAGAAAGAAAAACTGTTACTAAGATTAACAGAGATGACCTTCTTAAACAAAATAAAAACAAGAACAAAAGCAGAAGGGGGCAGGAACAGAATACTGACAAAAAATTCTATTCACGACTGAATATTCACAGCAATATAGACAGATATGCCAGATAATCAGGGATAATTACCAGCTCCTATTAGCCGACGATGCTCTAAAAGAGACAGTAACTAAGGGCTTAAGGTTTACTTACAAAAGAAATAGAACGATAGGTAACATAGTAGCACCTACGAAATTGAGACAAGAGCAAACGGACGGATCTGCTTGGTTGAGATTAAATGGCACATACAGGTGTAATTACCTAACATGTAAGGCCTGTGAAAGAGTAACTGTAGGGGATACTTTTAGCTTCCTGGCAAGCAGAGAAAATTTTCAAAAGAGTTTGTGCTGGAATTGCCGATCAACTTTTGTAGTGTATCTTATCTCGTGTACCCACTGTGCCCTCCAATATGTAGGCCTAACAACTAGGGAAGCAAGGGTCAGGATAAAGGAACACCAGCTTTCTCCTGACCCACAACTATTTTTTGTTTGAGGGGGAGTTCTTTCTCCAAAGGCGTGGGACGGCAATGGGGGTCCAAATTCGCCCCCTCCTATGCCAACCTTTTCATGGGTTGGTGGGAGCTCTCCCACGTCTTTGGAGAACAGAATCCGTTCAGGCAAGAGATAGTGTGGTATAGGCGTTTTATTGACGACCTCCTTTTCATTTGGAAGGGCTCGAATAGAGATCTTGTGAACTTTGTGGAGGGTTTAAATCATAACTCTGTAGGCATCAGCTTCACTTCCGACACACTGTAAATTTCTTGGACATTACAGTAAAGGGTAGTGCAGGCCACAAAATTACCACCGAAACCTATCGTAAGCCTATTTCAGGGAACTCTCTCCTACATGCATCAAGCTGTCACCCGAGGGGAGTGTTCAGGGGTGTAGCGAGAGGATAGTTCATCCGCCTAAAAAGGAATTGTACTAGTGATCACACGTATGAGAAACAAGCGGATGAATTGACAGACAGGCTTATGGAGAGGGGCTATCGGAGGTCAATTATCACCAAAGAAAGAAAAACTGTTACTAAGATTAACAGAGATGACCTTCTTAAACAAAATAAAAACAAGAACAAAAGCAGAAGGGGGCAGGAACAGAATACTGACAAAAAATTCTATTCACGACTGAATATTCACAGCAATATAGACAGATATGCCAGATAATCAGGGATAATTACCAGCTCCTATTAGCCGACGATGCTCTAAAAGAGACAGTAACTAAGGGCTTAAGGTTTACTTACAAAAGAAATAGAACGATAGGTAACATAGTAGCACCTACGAAATTGAGACAAGAGCAAACGGACGGATCTGCTTGGTTGAGATTAAATGGCACATACAGGTGTAATTACCTAACATGTAAGGCCTGTGAAAGAGTAACTGTAGGGGATACTTTTAGCTTCCTGGCAAGCAGAGAAAATTTTCAAAAGAGTTTGTGCTGGAATTGCCGATCAACTTTTGTAGTGTATCTTATCTCGTGTACCCACTGTGCCCTCCAATATGTAGGCCTAACAACTAGGGAAGCAAGGGTCAGGATAAAGGAACACCTAGCGTATATAAGGGCGGGTGTTCTTACAACGCCCCTTATCAATCACTTCTCAGGTATACATCAGAAAGATGTAAGATTCTTTACATGGACAATTGTAGAGAGAGTTCCATATCAGACCAGAGGGATTGATAGAACCCGAAAACTGGGGGAACGTGAGGCCTTCTGGATCTTTCGCTTAAGAACGAGGGTTCCAGAAGGTCTAAATTCTGAGTTTGACCCGATAAATTTTTGGTAGATTCCAGGGCCAAGCATACGGGCCGTACAAATTTACAAATGTTCTAAAATAGCAAAATTATTAATGTTTAGGGTCTGAGATTAACGTACATCTAAGAATATACAGGCATAGTTAAACATCAATACAATTAGTCCACAATAATACACCATACAAGGGTCAGATGTAGAACCCCACATAGGCTATGGTTAGACAATACATTGGCATCATTGATTTTCTACGCCCCTTTTAGCCCAGGGTATTTTGAATTGATTGGTGTTGAACTGTAGTTATCATATCGTATTTAACACACTATTAAACACACAAAGAACTAGGTCCAGGGACCTTAAAGTTTAAAATTCAAAAGCTGTAGCCCCTGTTATTTATCTATTCATGTGCGCCATAGAGACTACATATACTAAAGATTAATGTCCGTGTAACAAAGGGATTATACATTAAGAACAAGAGTGTTAAAACATGTAAGTTTAGCAGTGCACAGTAAATAGCGATTAAGAGGCACAAGGCGCTGATAGCTATTTTGGGAATTTACGGCACTGTCAACACTATTTTAAGCAAGAGATAGCGATTCAAGACAGGTAAAGTTTATTGGTACAGAGCAAACGGTGATCAAGAGACACAGGCACACAAATGAGGTTATAAGGTTTTAGCACGCAATTATAATGCATAAACTGCTAGTTTGATCGCAGGCTAGGAATAATTAGGGAAAACTGGTGTTATACAAACAATATGTTTGATTGGTGGGATTAAGAAAGGGGGAGTGCCCTGTATCCAATAGTAATTCAGATGATGGTTTTTAAACTGAGAGTGACAAGCAGTTTTTAAGCAGGCTAGTATTAAGGCAGACGCCGAAACCGGTCAGCCTTTTGTACATCTGGTTTACTATTTTTCGCTTTTTATGTTTCTTACCCTAGGGTAATTTTTCCCCTTTAGAATCAAATAAAGTTTAAATTTTACTCACTACCTTGGTGCTCCTGATATACATTTCTTGACAATCAGAGGAGGGAACCCAAGAACGCTCCTCCGGACCGTAGCCCCTCCAGTGAACTAAATACTGTACACGGGCCCTGGACATACGAGAGTCAATAATGCTGCTGACCTTATACTCCTCATGGTTGTCAACAAAGATTGGACGGGACAAGGCAACACAGTGGTAAACCGATTACAAACCAATGGTTTCAAGAGGGAGACATGAAAAACATTGGAGATGCGCATAGCAGGAGGAAGGTCAAGAGCGTAGGCCACAGGATTAACCCGTTGGAGTATTCAAAAAGGACCAACATAACGGGGAGCCAATTTATTGGAAGGCACACGAAGGTTCAAGTT